>NW_017166721.1:591639-621963 GCF_001652005.2 Ceratina calcarata | reverse complement strand
TCCTTAAAGCAACAAGTCGATTAAAATGAATGCAATGTGACTTATTTTTTATTGCGCCTGTATTTTTTATTAGTTTCTTCACATAAATGATATTATTTTTTGATAGAGGTCGATATATTTTCTTTAATGAAGTCCGGTATTTCGAGGTGACATAAATATTTATTTGCACTGAAATTGTTCAGTGCCGAGAGATCAAAGGAAACGGAAACGGGGTTAATGGAAGCAGAATTACAACAGTTGTATTCTGAAAAGACGCGACAAAAAGAACTGGCGCGGCGCGAAGACTACAGAGAGCTTAAATGACTTTAAATTTGAAAACAGATTTTTAACCCGTCTACCAAGTTTGTAAAATTATGCATATACACTTTCAGTAATTTTAATCCATCTATATTATATAAGATAAACGCTATCGATTTCGATTCAACGAATTTTTTTATAAGATTCAATAATTAATGCTTTGGATAAAAGATTTAGCAAAAGGATTAGCCTGCATTTCAGCTCGACAGGATGTACATACCCGTTGCGTAGTACATAGGAAAATACACGGTTACTTGTAGTACACGCGTGTAACGTGCCCTCGAATCAATACTTTCTCTGTTATAGGGGGCACATCTAACGTTTAATGCTCGTTTTTATTATCCTCTCCTTCCTGTCATTTATCCTTGCCAATCCATGAAGCACTCTTTCAACTGATACTTCGATACTTATAATTATACCATTTAATTAATTTCTACTACGTGCATAGATTTTTTATCGCATTATAACAATTACACTTTTTATTAAGAATCAAGAAAAATCTGTAATTTGTAATTGATTAAAAAACAAGTTTTATCGCGGGAGGGAATATTGAAACAGATAAGAAAAAGAGAGAGTTTCTGGCTAGAGTTTCTAGCACGATCGTCACGCATGAAATCATTTCGACTTAATTATTTGAGAATTAAAAGTTATATCGTTTTCGTCCTTGAATCCGATTTGTGCACACCTCCTGCTTCTTGACCAAGTCAACGGAAATGTTACACGTTATGGGCATTCGATGATAGCGGCAGCGCCCATCATTTAACTATGCAATTGCCATACAATCTTCTCCGGTCAGTTAAACTCGTTGACGACAGAACCGCGACATGCATCGCGTGAGAAACTTGCGTAGGGTGAATGCTTTCTCCTCCGGCTGAAAATTAAACACGATCCAAGTGATAGCGCGTTAATGTAACGCCTTTAGTCTGAGCATCCTCTTACAATTAACTCCTGGGAAAGTGAGGTGCGCGTACCAGTTTCAGTGAAAACGTTCTTTGTTAATAAAATCGCTCACAAGGCAATAATCGATAGAAGTAGAATAAAAAAAATTGAATAAAGGAATTTCTTCTTTTATAGATATTGCATTCTGATTGAAATATTTTGCCTGTGCAAAATGAAAGGGGAAGGGACGATTGGTACACGGGCTGGCGACTGCCAAATTGCACAGGCCATTGGATTATCGTCGTTACTTCGTTCACGGGATTTCGAAGCGGAGATTAGCTCGTATAACAGTTGATAGCGGCAATTAAAGTCCCCGAACGAGGACTTAATCCTCAGCCGGTTTCTCGGATCGGTAAATGCGACTTCTAATTACTCCGACTCCGGCTAACGGAAGTCGAGATCATCAAGGTGTACTCGTATGATCAAGATTTTGTGCTTTAATGCATAATAGATATCTCACTGCAGACAATTGATACTTGTTTGCATAATAAAAAGGAAGAGATACTGGTCGGAGGAAACAATTGGTAGTAATTGATATTGCGAGTATTAATACCGCGTATTGTTCTGTATGAACGAGGCTATTCATACGATGAGATGAATGCAAAAGTTAATTAGCAGGCGAGAATCTAGTACAACGTGTTCGTTCAAGACGGGCTCGTTTGCGTGACAAAAAATCTGTACTCATGTAATAAAATAAAATAATGTCTCAGAAATCCCTTAAAAGACCCAGTGAAGACGGCGACCGAAGATAAATGGAAACAGCTAAGCACGATAAAGAAATTCCCGAACCTCTTTCCAAGACAATTCTGGCCCATTGGGAATAACCCTAGGGGGAAGGAGTCAGGGAAACCCTCGGTCACGTAACTTTCGTTCGATCGAGAGCCTAAAGGAAACGGAGGTTTTTACGGCGTTGCGTCCATGGCGATAACTGCAGCGTGGCTGGTGCAGCGGCAGTCGCGGTAATTTCGACAGGGAAGAATGCCAAAAGCCTGTCGGACGTAATATTTCGTCGGTGCCCAGGCAACCGTGAAGACGGTCCTTTAACCCCTCCGCGATTTGTTATGTGCGAGGCTTCGAGTTCACAGGCACAGTACTTACATATTATGCTGTGGAATTTCGATTACTGTTTGCTTACACATTTTTCATTACATAGAGAAAATTGAAGAAGGATGGAAATAATTTATAGTATCTCGATAACATTTATAATCGAGTTACTGCAATTTCATTAAAATATCCTTAAGACGATATTCGATACGCCTCTGCGAGTCGGGGGTATTACGGGGGAACTGAAGGAAATTCGGTAAAGGAAGCAGGCGACGACTACTCAATTATGATCGTGTAATCAAATTGCTGATCGTGTACACACGCGTTTTATCCGGCTCCTTGGGTGGCTGCTCGATCATGAACGATTAACCCCGCACAAGGCTTACGTTGTGCTCGCTCGCTGGTTGCACGTGGCAACTGGAACATCGCCAAGACTTCAACGGTCTCATTCGGGTCGAGCCGCCGCGTCTCTGGGATATGTACCATGTTCAATAACAAGTTGCCGACGTAGCCGTCGAGAGATTCTAATTTTTCCCAGAAAGAGAGACAGAGCATCTTTTTTCTCTCGCTGTTAGAAGTTCCCAGTAGCAAGATGCACTTAGGCTGCGCTCGACCAAGAACAATGCGCAAACCGGAGTGAATACACCCGGCTTCCCGTTCCCTTTCAGATTCTCTTTTAAACGCGGATTATTTTTTTACCCTTTCTTCCTTCTAAGTAGGTGCGCGCTGTATCACCTGTTCCCGTGAAACGTTTGACCAAGTTTGAGCTCTCATGCCTTATTTGGACTAATTACTCCGTTGCGACGGCACTTGTGAAGCGAAGAGCAGATCTTCTTCAGGTCGGAAGTGTTAAAAAATGTGTTTCATTAGTTAGAAAAAGAAATTCGTAGAAAATATGAATTTTGTACAGTAGTTTAGCTTTAAGAGAAGGTTGATTAAAAAAAGTAGCCTGTTGTATCGCGCGAGAAGCGTGTCCAAGTATTTGGCCGAAAGGTCACGGTCTCACTTATCCTTAACAAGAATTACGGCTTATTATTTGTGTAGCGTGTCGCTACTGATTACACAGAATGTCATGATTTCAGCTTCCCTTGAGATAATGCACGTTTCGTTTCTCAACTCGTAATAAATTCGTTATTTTTCTTTTGTTTCAGGCGACTCTTTACAATGTACACCTCTAGATCGAGCATACAAAAGCAAAGTGCTGGGTCACTATCCAGACTCCGTGCCGTGGAACCCTTTCGACGAACACGCTGTATGCATGGTAAGAGATTCTTTTTTTAGCCACTTTTATAAGAAACTTATTGAATCTTTTGTACGGAATAATATTCATATTTAGAAAGGGAACATACTTGGAATTTATGTACTTTGAATTGTTAACTAATATAGTAAGAATTAAGAATGTAATTATGTTGAGTGTAAAGAAAAGAAAGTATAACATTGTGAAGATGCTGAAAAACTAAGATACAAAACTGGTACATATCGCCCACTTGTTAGCCCAACTATGTGTTGCTCGGCTTGGAGTATCGCTCCGGTTGAACTCGTAATAAGAGAACGAAACGGTAAACTCTTCGGCGAGCGCTAACAGAATCAGCGTAACGTGAAATTAGGAGTGGAAGATACTTGACATACAGTGAATTAAGTGCACGCTGTTCGCGATCAACGACGCTTATAGATATAGGTTGCGCCTCGGCGTGTCCCAGTTGATGAAAAGAGGAAAAGAGCGAAGAGGGACAAAGAGAGAAGCGTGGCAGGCGAAATGAGGAGGCGTCGTGTGCAACGTCCGTTCATTAGATATTCAATCTTGCAGCTCTGCCTGCCGAGCGGCCTGAGATTCCGAACTCAGAAACACTCCGTGGAGCCGACGTTCCACTCTTTCGTTCTCACCAAAGAGGACGGCCACAGAACTTACGGCTTCAGCTTGGTCTTCTACGAGGAGTGCCGGAATCGCAAGATATGCGCGGCTATGCAAACCCTGCAGGCGATGCATATCACGGAACTGAGCAGCGGCCAGAACGGTACACCGCCAACGTGAGTCTCCCCTTGCATTGTTTACTTGTACTACTCGCGAGTCCTCCGAGTAGAACTCCTCGCGACTGATCCGACGGACTTAATTAGAATACGCGGATACTCTATGAATCGCATACAACGTGATATGTCATAGTATGAATGAACAAATTAAAACTTACGATATTTTAATAAATATTTATCAGACGCTTTTAATGAACGAGCACTTGAAACTGTGTTATGTGTTACGAACGGACGCGTACGTAAGTATGAATATTTCGTATGTATTCGAACCCTATAAATATGAAACGTATTTGAAAACGTGTACCAGAAGATATTGGAATAGTTCTACCGGAACACTCGAATGTACGTATATATTTTACTATCGATTTATAGGACTATTACTCTCCCGCTTGCAGATAATCGACGTTCTATTTCTGCTTCGTTTCATTGCGCGAGTACGTAAAATTATGCAAACGATTGTTCGTATCCTGACATAAAAATCCAGCAATTAAATACGAGCGTTTATGTAAAAGCAATTTCACAATAAGTTTTAACGATCTCGCATTATTATCGTGCAATGCATTTAAGAATAAGTTGCGCAAGATTTGCTTCAATCTTTGTTTCGAAATTTTGTAAATATTTTATTTAAAGAAAAGTTAAAATCAGTAAACTGGATTGGGTGAAGGATTAATATAAACGCGTTTCCAGGGTAAGAAAAGGCCAGGATGGACATAACACGCGATCGTTGCCACGACATTTCAAGCTATCAGCACATTCACCAGGTGCTGCGTTAGGCTACTACGACTCTACCAAAGACAAGTTGCTAGTGACTAAATCGATATCCTTGCTATGCCAGCAGCCTTACCTTCATGCCGCGAGAACGTTCCTCACTAATCTCTACAAGTAAGCAACCGTCTAGACTGTAGATTATCATCTTAATATCCCCGTCGTCTCTATATGTTTTCATAGCGTGCTAAATAAGCGGTTTCGCTCTTTGAAAGAGCTTCGATCAATTTTCTGCACGAATGTCCGTCTCTTGATTCCAATCAGATAAATCATGTCTTCAAGTGCGCGACCAAATGAATGTGATTAAAAAGCGTAGAAGAAAAATCATTTCCAAGTTTCCAGCAATTCTTTTATTAATGTCCACATTTTTAGATGTGTTCCTAGACACCCGGGCCCTGGTCTCAGCCTTGAATCTTACGTGTACAATCTCCTGTACAATGTGCCGGTACCACTGCCCGGCAAATCGTTGAAGTTCTTCGTTCCGAACGACGAGCCGGCCAAGCCACCCTTGGAGCTGGTCATCCATCAGCCGTCGCCGTCGCAGGAGTTACCGATGCTGGATTACCCGTTGAAAGACATGTTTACGTGGCTCGGTGCGGATTGCGTGATACAATTGTTCACATGCGTGCTGCTGGAGAACCAAGTGTTGCTCAGGAGCTCGGACTTTCACAAGCTGATGGTTGTCTCCGAGTGCATAACGGCGCTCCTGTTTCCGTTCTCCTGGCAGCATGTCTACGTGCCGATATTGCCCGCCAGTCTACACCACTTCTTAGACGCACCTGTACCGTTCATAATGGGTCTTCATGCGCAGAGCGAGAGCGGTATACTCAAGATCGCAAGTGAAGTTAGTATTCAGAACAGCTGGGTTCAATCTTGAGATCGGGATAACATTCTGTTTGTTTATTACAGGCGAATCTTTGTTATGTAGATATAGATAAGCAAAGTAGCCAATTTCCAGAAGAGTTGCCCGTGTTTCCTCACAAAATGCAATTTATTGCCGAGATCAGAGCTCTTCTAAACAAGTACAAAGTACCACTTACGGGAAAGTAAGTTGAACAGCATTCGACTCGGCATTATTTCCCATGTACGTAATTACGAAACTGAGGATCGGTTTTCAGGACTGATAGCATGGTCATAAATCATTACAACGGTGACATCATGACCAGCAGTTTGACGCTTCCTGGTTCTGGATTCCATCTTCCCCGGAGAAAACATTCGTTGCACGATGTTTTAGACTGGGACCGACCTGAACCACCGGCACAACCGGACACTTTGCAGAGAATCATAGACATTGCCAAAAAGACGGGTAAGAATTATTTATTGAACGCCAATTCAGTTTATAGAATATTATAAAAACTTCTGACCCGATTGTGGAATAAATATATTTAGTTTTGCAAGTGGACTAATTGTCTCGATTATTTTTGTTCACTATTATTAATTACTATCGCAGGTGTAAATGTGGAAGACATCGATTCGGTGGAGGACAACCTGAACGAACGTGAACTTTCGCCTCAGGAGGATTACCAGGAGACGCTTACATTTAATAATGCCATTCGGGAGATTTTTTTGAACCGTTTTGTACAGATATTTTCTAGCTACGAGCACTTTGTTATTCAACCATCAGTCTGTCAGGTATGACAAAGTGTCTATTATGATATCCATTTTCTTAAAATAAAGACTGTATGTCGGAGAGAAGAAAATATCAAATTTATGTTACAGGAAAAAGATGAATGGCTGAACAACAGAGACAGCATGCACGTTTTCGACAAGGCTACTTTCTTATCCGATCAACCTACGCAACATTTGCCGTTTTTATCGAGATTCCTGGAGACACAAATGTTTGCCTCTCTCGTCGACAGCAAAGTAATGTCTACGTGGAACGAGTTAGATTTTAACATACGCGTTTTTGACCAAAGAATTTCCCACTTGAGGTAAAGTCGGAAACAATAAATGGTTTTTACATTAAGAAGAAAATTCCTTGACGTTTAAATATAAATTGTTACAGAAAAAAGATCGGAGAAGGTATCGTGCGATCGACTCGATACGAGTCTTGTACGAATATAGAAGAGTCGCAGAAAATATTGGTGCATAGATTGACGAACGTCGATTTCGAGACGAATCCGCCTAACGAGATTCTTCCACACAGGGCAGCGTATTTTCGAAGCTTCCCTTTATTGGACAGCGTTCCATTAAATAAGGAGCCGACCCAAAGGTAAGTACCGCTAAGATACATATACACATCTTTCATACAATAAAACAAAATCGAGAGTTATTAAAATCTTTTATCTTATTCCCTGCGTCACGTGTAGCATTCTTCGGTAAGAGTTTATACTTTACAAATAACGTAGTCGTCATGCATGTATGTTATTTGGTATATGTTATATAAAATTCATTATATACAAGATTTTACGACGACAATTATAAGAGTACATGTGTGTATTTAGAAATGTCCGGTTACAGTAGTTTTAAATCTTGTTATTACAATGTTTTTAAGTAGAAAAGTGTTTCATATTACGTATTCGTTTGTGACACATGATTGTGATTCATATTGTATCTATAACAGTAGTCGAAGGGGTCAAACTCAGTGGAAGTACAAAATGAAGTCCATGGAGGCGAACGGAAAACCTCCGACGCCTCAAGAAACACAATCGCCTCGACCTCAAACCAAGCTCTCCGCGGACATGAGTCCGGCGTTGATAGCGCAAGCAAACTGGACGTTCGTCGAAAAATTGCTCAAGGTACAAGAGGGTTTAAACAAGATTGATGTATCCAAGGAGAGCGCGTTAACTAATTTATTGTTCCACCAAGGATTGTAAATCGAAAACGAAGAGGATGCTCGTTTCGAAAATGGGTTCCGAAGCGGTCGCGTTAGGCCACGGTGGTGAATCTTTATCAGACGTCGAGGAGAACACGCTAGTCGCCAGTCTATGTGATCTGTTAGAACGAGTTTGGAGTCACGGATTGCAAAATAAACAAGGGAAAAGTGCTCTGTGGTCGCACCTTACCATGTATCAGGAGGAGGAATGTAGCGACCGAAATAAACCTAATTTTCTTTCTCCTGGTAAGTCGAAGCGCGCCTTTCACTATTCTCACACGAACGTATTTTCATCATCGATTGCATAATACTTATTGTTCACTAAATTTGGAAATGCAGCGTTACCGTGGTGCGTGCTGCAGAAACGACTCGATTGTACGTGTGTTATTTTATTTCTGATGTTAAACTATTAAGAGTAGAGATTAGAAATTTCTCGTGCGTAGATACTCTGCACTGCATTAGTTGTAAGTGATACACTATTCATAAATATTTATTTACTTTTTATCTTTACATGTTTTTCGCTATGTGCTCAATGTGTATCTGCGAATACGTGTTTGATTAGTATTCTTTTAAATATATTTTGCTATTAAAAATATTTATTCACTTCATTTATATAATTTCTCAATTTTTAATTTTTCTATTGATTTTTATTTGTGTTTCATTTTCTTGTGTTATAAATAGCCGTGAAATCACCGAGTAAGTTATTTGGATTACGGGACCGTTTAATTTCATCCATAAAGAACAGACATATTTTCGAAATCGCTTCTTATATCAAGGAGAATATTTATGGTAAGCCCTGATGTTGGCTTGCCACGGGAATTATTATGTTAACATTAGTTTTATGTAAATAATTATTATCGTAAAAGTCTTTAAGTAGCATGATTGAACGTTTTTGCAGTATTCTTTAATACCTGTTTGATCCATTAGTATCGTATAGTATCAGAAGCTTTTTATCTTATGTTTTTTTGTAGAGAAACATGTGATATGAGTAAAAAAGTATTAAGCATGTAAAATGTGTATGTTTCATTTAAAAAAGACATATGTATTACGTTTCATGTGATTGTCCACTTCAAATTTTTTTTGTTTTCGTTCGAAGCATGATTTCATTTGCATGCATTGCTAGAATTTGCATAGCAGTGTGAAGAAACGAGCATAGATCAGTTTATTCGTCACTGATGTTTCTCTAATTCATTACTGGACTTAAACAATAGATCTACCAAACCTGGCATTGGACATTGATTCACCAACACGAGGCACGGAGAGGCACAAGTCTCCTGGGGACAGGAAAATGGGTTCTGAACACTTGAGACCATTGCCCGACTCCTTACTCTTCGACATTCGAAATATCCAGGCGATGACTGACATCAAAACGCACATTGGATACGCCAGAGCTTGGGTACGACTAGCACTCGAGAAGAAATTGCTTTCCCGACATTTAAAGATCCTTCTGTCGGATACGAGACTGTTAAAGTTAGTTGCAAGCTTCGAATTTTTAATCGGGAATCACGAAACTGGACGATATGTTACACTGTTTCGTTTTTAGAAGCCAATATAAGAGATTCGCGTTTTTACGCTGCGAGGAAGAGAAGGAACAGTTCCTGTACTATCTCTTAACGTTGAACGCCGTCGATTACTTCTGTTTCACCAACAATTACCCAACCACGAAATTGCCATATAGAGTCGTTATATTTCCTAGTCGAAAGGCCAGCGCGGCTACCACTTCGGCAAACAGTTGGATCGCTATTTCTGGCACGCTGTGCGAAACGAATCCTGTGCCGATTCCCAAAGGAGCATTGGAATTTGTATTTCATGTATGTACATTTTTAATCTCTAATAACTTCTTCGTGACTCCTCGACTATCTTTCATCATTTTGCTTCTAGCATAAAAATTTGGGTGTGCTCTCCACGTTGCGCATAGGTCACGATAATACTGGTCTCTCGCCCAAGTGGATGGTGGAACACGTGGTAGTGAGGAACGAAGTCACGGGCCACACGTTCAAGTTTCCCTGTGGTAGGTGGCTCGGTAGAGGTATCGACGACGGTTCAACTGAAAGATTGTTGGTAGGGGCGTTGGTCCCTCCTACCATCGACAACGAAGAGTTGGTCGAGACGTGCTCGACACCACCGAGATGCAGATCTCCTAGTATACCCAGGCGCCCAATATTGTCTCAAGTCGAGTTACAACATATGCTAGGTAAATGTGGAAAATCTTTTGTTCACGGTCTTGTTTATATCTAAACAATATGTTCTTTGTAGGGGAATCCGTAAACGCGATTGTTAAGTTTCACTACAGAAGAGAATGTCAAGACGGATCTTTGACAGCTTTACTTTGTGGAGAGGGTGGTCTCGTGCCATCGTTAGAGCAAATATTTTTATTCGGTTTCAAAAACCAAAGGATATTCGGAAGAAATTTTTATGTATGGGATTACCTCTGTAAGTTTCTATCATAATAAAACTTGGATTAAATTCCGGCCTTGGTAACGACTAATCTTTGTTGCAGTACGCGTGAAGGAAAATTTCGAGATTTCCTTATTAGAGGAAATGGACGAGTATTCACAGAGATTGAATAGGGACAGACGAGTTCGTGCGAACAATCAAAGATTCGCGATTTTGAGATGCTACTGTCATCTCATCGATCAAATTAACATGTTCAGTCAGACTCTTGGCAAAGATGGGAAGTTCCAGTTGTTCATTTGCCTGGCAGCAAGGTAAATTATTTTCTAATAACTGGACTAACAATAATTTACAGCAATTCTTTCACTCTGAACATTTTTGTTTCAGAGAGCAACTTCTTCATGCCATGCTTCGGCCAATGAGTGAAGCGCGATCCACTGCGGACATGTACGAAGAGAATTCCTTCTTGAGGAATACCACATTATTAAATTTCGTAATTCACATTCTCGAGCCACTGAACGAGTTTCACATTGTTCTCGAAAAGAGTTTGACCCACGGAATTTCCAGTATATGTTAATTCATCGTGAACATTCCACGTATTCCACAATAAGGTACGTGTATTTAATATCACGCATTAACGTATGATATATCGCGTAATATCATATGTACATATTTTGTTTTTTAGAATACGTTTACTTGAAGCAGCACAATTTACCAAATTCTAAATAATAAAATATGAAGAGACACGTTACAATATAAAAAACAAAAAAGAGGGACTTTGTAAAGAATCATATTATTAAGAATCTATAAGAGGAATTTAATATATAATATAAACAAAGACTGTTACACAGATGTAAAATAGTCAGTTTTAGATGACAAATTATTCGACAGAAAGTGATAAATGAAAGCATAGATCTGGTTCTGTTCAAAAATTTTAAGGAGATTATTAACGATGACAAGAAGAGTTCCGTGCAAGGACAAATGACACTGATCTTGCCCATCTTGCCGTAGGTGATATTGCTACGTGAGTAAAACTGACGTATCGTGTACCAAAGATGTGATCCTATTAGTTATTACTAATTAGTATTATTAATATTGTCATTATAAATTAAGGATTTAGTTTTTTTACGGTCTTTATCATAAGCAGGAGAACAATTAAACGTGCAAGCGACGTATAAATATGTGTTGATAAGTTAGGCGAAATAAATGTTTCATTATTTATTATTTAGAAATAATTAATAGACTTCGTCGATGAAAGATCAGGATAGCAAACAATTTACGTTCTGCTAAATTTTGGCAATTGTCACGGATTATATTTTTTTTACTTATTCGTTTATACACATTTTTAACAAACGCTTGCACTCATTTTTAACTCACTTTCTTTTTATTTCAATAGATATGCTATACCAATTAGTTCTTAATAATTAATTTGTCAGTTTTGTATGCTACAAGTGACCGAAGTTTCGATGGTTTTCTCTCTATATAATTTTTAGCATTAACAATTTACATGTTATTAATTTCTTATGAAACCTTAATCGAAATTGGAAGGACGTAACGTATCGTGAAACACAGTTATATTCGAGGATAAAATGGACCAAAAATTGTTTACCGCAGGTATGGCAATGGATTTTTAGTGTTCGAATTAAAGTTAATCCTGTTTTTGAAGTTTTGATGTATTTGATAAATCGGAATAGATCGATAGCCCCGATGTTTCGAAGAAATAGTTTTCAAAGTACAATTTTTAGCGTTACGATCGTTCAATAATATATCTGATAGATAAGAATCGTTTTATTAATAATCAGCATGCGATTGTGCTCATACTATGTAAAGTACGTGTGAATAATATTGAACTGGAGTATGATTTTTATTTTTAACATACGTATATGTAATCGATGATAATTGACTTTTCTACACTTTAGAAAGATATATAAACGGTATGACGTTAAGTATAAATTATTTTTTTATTCTGTACAGTTTGATTTTAATCATGCACTTTTAAGAAGGCGAACAATTTTTTAGTTAAGAATTATGAAAAACGCAAATTATTCACACGTGCTTATTTTTTGCGTTCATGACATTACGTCTTATCGCGAGTATCTCGCACCTGTGGCCAAAGTAAAATGTTTAGGATATCGTCTTTCAATATTGATCCACGGATATAAAATTTGTGAACAATTTTTATTAACACAACGCTTCTCAAAGCACTTCTTAATTTATTCAATGTACTTACATAATTACGTTTCAGTCTCTTTAACGTGATTGCTCGTGCGTGATTACAATTCTGCCAAATACATATTTACATTTACCATTTAAAAATTCGATAGACGTAGATATTTCACCACTCTATCACCACATGTTTTTACCCGACTACTTTAAAATGGAACGCAATGTGTTAATACGAAAAAAGGAGGAGAATATAATTTGTTGATTACGCTTCATTAAATAATTGTTCTGCGAACGAGCTAGCATTCATTTGTTAATTAATTATGTTGCTGTATTGTTGTTAAATAACATAATAATGGTAATACTCGAATAATGATCTGATCCAGAACAAACGAGGATGAAGTTCTTTTACTTCATGTAAATTTTAAATGAATTATACTAAGTCTGTACGATTCCGTTATCTGTCGAATCAGTTTCAATGTGAAACGAGATGACAGTGAGGGAATCTTCCAGGACGAAACTCGGATTTCTTTATTTCAGATTTTCTATAGTTGCGAATAGTGTATTTGTGATTGTTTTATTGTTAGACTGAAGAATAATGCGTTGCATTTTATTTATTGCAAATTATTTTGTATGCTTTAAAGTGTCTCTTTTCTCATATTGAAATCACGTGTAATGTTTTAATCTTCCTCAGACAGAACAGAAGATCAATAAAACTTGATTCATTAACTTCAATTTAATTCTGAAATTGACAATTTTACTTTTTATAGAATACTGACATTAAATAAGGATAGTAGTCAAAGGCATTCAATGTGGCATCAAATTATTCACTAACTTGTACTTCTATACTGCTTTGCCTGAGGAAGATTGAAAAGAATATTCAAAGATTTCACCAAAGGTTCAAGTACGCGTTACTTACGACTAGTACAAACTTGTAGGCAGTGAATATAAGTTTTGTAATAAATCATATGGCAAACGTTTTAACGTGACGCCGACGCGTGCACCTGGTCACAATACTCAACATTCGTGTTATATCGAATTCACATGCGTGTCCACCTTATCACGATCCATGACTCGATCGTTCCTCATTGCGAAAAGAAAAAAGATTAAGCAGGTTCTTTACCAAGTTTGTACATAAACGAGAAACTCCATAGCTTGGTGTAACGTATAGGATCTTTTACAAGACGATCGTCGTATAATTGTATATATACGAACTGTAAAACAGAATATTATAATATTGTACAGTAGAATAAAGAGTTATCAAAATTAAGGCAAGTTTGAGCCCCGTTTTAGCCTGTTTCGGCCCGTTTGGTCCTATTTATACAGGAACGACGGGCCAACTCCGAATTGATCTTTGAGGCCTCGTATGTACAGAGGAACTGAGAAACTTCGAGTCAAGAGGCTTTGCGTCACCCTTGTCTCTCCTGCATTGCTCTGTCCGAAACCGAACTAAAAATCCTTTTCAGCCGTCTCGTCATGGAGTCGTTGCATTTGCTATCCCTGTCTATCCGATATTTCCAGTCCCTGTCTTGTACAAGAAACAGGAATTTAAGCAGATGCTCAAAGCGATCTTAAATACAAACACCGACTCTGAATTAAATACCGGCGAATGTTATGGCTAAAAATCTATTTATTCTCATATTTTTCGAAATATTTAAACGAATTTAATAATATAAACGAGGCACATGTAAATATATATACGTACATATTATTACAGATATAACACAAATACGTACATATCATTACACAGGTTGTTATTCTCAAAACACTATTTATATTATAAAAACTTTATTACACAATAGGAAAAGCACGTGATGATGATAGACTGATGTTTATAAATATACAAATGCTATTAACAAGTAAACGAATTCATTAATGGACTGCAGATAGGTAGATAACTATTTCATTGTCATACTCTTACTCTGCTATCATAAGGCTCTGGAATATGTCTAACGATGTACGATCGGATTTCAGGTGGTTCTGCTTTCGCATTAACTTTAAAATACATTTTCCGTGATTTCGCGTTGGATAATAACGAACTCCACATGTCATCTCTCTGGAATCAATAGGAATAGTGTATATAACTAAAGGTTTATAATTTCTGGCAAAGTTCTAATCTTACCTTGAAGACATTGAAGTTGCCACATATTATTAAACAGTGTTTCGCTCTAGTAAGGGCGACGCAAAGCCTCTGCTTGTCTGATAAGAAGCCGATCTTCTGACTTCGTACACATGACATGAGTATTATATCTCGTTCTTGGCCTTGAAAACCATCCACAGTGTTTATTTCAATTTTTATTTTCTTCTTAATGACTTCTGACAACGAAGATATTCTACGATAATCAAAACCAATGTAAAATCATACACTTGAACAATATAATTTGTATCGTATCCTATGCAACTTACTTCTGCTTAATTTTTGTCTGTATAACAACTTTTTGATTATTGTATGGCGTTAATATACCACAGGATATGCACGAATTCCATTTCTCTAAATTCGTTGACGTTAGCATGCTATAAATAACGTTAGCTATAAAGTCTGCTTCATTATCGTTGGAGAAATTGTCATTGTTTTGATTCGTTTTCAAATCCAATATGCGATACGAATAAAACGGAAACTTGTCATCGCATTCCACTCCGTTCACCAGTTTGCCGCCGTAAAAGAATTTGTTTGGCCAACAACAAATGTCAGGCTGCATACGATACTGAGTGTTCAACATGATTACCGGATTGTCCGGATACACGTCGAAGGCACTTTGTACGCGAGAGAAAAGGGACCGACCCAATCCGAATTTTTTCGCTTCCGGACTTATTATGGTAGCGGGTAATTGGTCAGGATCGCCGACTAGAATCATTGTGTTAACACCCAGCATTAACGGAATCAGAGTTTCGGGCTCAGAACTCTGAGTCGCCTCATCCACGATGCACACAGATATCTTATTCTTATTAGTACCGAAGATCGTTTCCATTTGATTAGTACAGCAGGACGTGAGCGTGCACGTTATTATATTCGCGTATTCAAGAAGCCTGTTTTCCGCGCTTCGGTGCAATCTCCTGTGTTCTTCTGCGGACATATGCAATCTAGGCTTTACCAGTGAATCATATCTCGCAACTATGTCCTCTAATTTCATGTTGAGATTCCGTTTATAAGTTTCGTCTATGCTAATGGAGGTCAGCTGGCATTTAATAGTATTTATTTTCAACTCTAAAAGTGCTTTCTCGTCCTGCACGCTTTGCGGCGAAACATTGTTCGAAGTAGTCGCTGTTTTTCTTAAATCTCGGTCTGCCAACGTGCTAACCGAAATATCTTTTACTAAAGGATGCATCGTTTCCGCACGACCGATGCGAACCATTCTGAATGGTTTCATCTTTCCCTTCTGCTTTATGTTAGATCTAATATCTAATAATCTTAAAACGATCTCATCAATTGCGGCATTCGTTGGAGCGCAAACTAGTATTTTAAAAGGGTTTCCGACGCTCGTTGTATATCTATTGCTTCCATATAATATTTGCATAATTATATTTACAATTACCCTGGATTTTCCTGTACCCGGTGGACCATGAATAAGACATAATTTGCTTTCCTTCTGAACTACAGCTTGAGTTATCTTGACAACGGCTTCCATCTGCTTTTGATTCAATTTATCTTCGGTGACCAATGGCTCTGCGCTAATAACGTCTGGTAATTTGTACATATCTAGTTTCGGACTTAGGATCTGGTTCATTAACGGCGAATTGGGAAGATATTGTAAAGCTTTGACCATTCGTAAAGTAGAACGCAAGTAACTCACGGTTCTCAATCGTATAAATCGATTAACGAGAATATTATTCGTGAGTGGTCTCGTCAGTACTGTGTACGTGTTCAGCGCATGAGCATTTTTCTCGTGTTGTAACAAAGCTTTGTTGAACCGCGTCTGACTTGTTAATGGCCTCGAATCAACTTGGGTGACGAACCCGAACACTCTGTGAAACGATTGTCCTTTTTTCTCGTGATTGTAAGCATATTCGATCATAACGAGATCTCCATAAACAGGATGAGTCGTCAAGCGCATATCTTCTTTCGAAACCAGCAACGCGATCATCAACGATGTAAAGCATATATTGTGCGAGAGCGTAACCCTGGATACAGAGTTCTCGACTATGGAGCATACGAATGTGCGCCTGCAAATTTGCTCGCTTTGATACTCTTTCGTGATACCACACCAAATTTCTATCAACAGAAGCGGAGTTATGGTCCGATAATATTCCTCGTAAGCTCTATAGCTTGTCAACATTTGGTTTAATTCTTTGTCTACGTTAATAACTGGCGGAGTAGTCTTTAAACGTTTTTGTTCCTCTAGCCACACAGGGCTCCAAAAGAAGATACGTAACAAGAATTCGTCGTACAATGAATTTGAGTGTACAGGAGTATTCACCACCTTATCTCGAGGCATAGGCGCATCTTTTCCTACCAGCCTTTTTAGGACATTTGTTTCATCGATCTCGTACTCTCGTACAGTTTTAAGGACCTCAGAAAAAGTTACTCGTTTCTTTGATTTCTTGATTGGTAGCTGCGTATTCGTTCCCGGAGGTACTGAACGTTCTTTTCTGTCAGCCTTCGTTAACTCACCGCTCGATTTATCTTTTAATCCGGTATCTTTCGGTTCAATCGTTTTCTCAGGTCTATTTTCATTTAGTGCAGCTCCATCGTTCTCTATATTCATATTCGATTTCTTTGGAATTCTCCCTAAATTACAAATATTATTAAGTGTTCGTTTGTTTTGTAGTTGGGTCAATGCTTCTGTAGAGGCTTCTGGATTTTTTATTGACTTGCTCGAATTTTGATCGTTCGACGGGACACCTTTCGGTAATATCTCACTGGACAAGGGTTTAGATAATTTTAATAGATCCTCCGGTTTGATTGCGGAGATCGTTTCTTCGACAAGAAAATCATTTCTACTTTTGGCAGTCATCTTAGCTTTAGGTTTAGAAACAGGTCGTTTTTTCTCTTGATTCTCCTCTAAAGATAATCGCTTCTCCATAATTGCAATTTTCTTCAATTTTTCCTTTCTGTCATTCGACAATGCTTCTTTTTCTTCTCTTGAAAGAAATTTGAGTTTTTGTGTTGAACCTAATCGATGAGGAGGCAAACAATCAGCCCATTTATGACGTTGTTTACGATACTTCTCTTCCTTTGCATGTTCTCTTCTTTCTAATTTTTCCAACCTTCTTTGCTCTTCCTTTTGTTCCTTAGAAGTCGATGCAAGCTTGGAATATCTCTCGGACCTTTCAAGACCTTCTATGACTTTGTTACAGTTCCGACTTCTTTTAGGTGGCAAATGCGGGGCTTCGATTTCCGACACTTTTTTTCTAAGCAGTTCTTTCTTCTTCGATGATATTACTCCCGTTTTATTCATTATTTTTTCTTCCGCATCTTTCTTTTGTAAATTATCAGTTTCTGCGGAATGTTTTTTAATATCCTCTGTAAGTTTATAGGAGCGATTATCTGGAATGTCTATTCTTTCGAGACGAAGAAGTGGCAATAATACTTGATTTAAAACACTCTCCATTTTCAATGGACCTGCGGTTTTTCTTTCATGCGTGATTTCCTTTTCATTTGTCTCTTCGTTCCTAGCGGTAGCTGATGAAGATTTGACAACCGGCTCAACAACAGTCACTTCTGTTTTTATATCATCTACCTTTCTTACATCAGTTTCATCCTCCAGTTTTTGACTTTGGGACAATCTTCTTAACCAAGCGTTATTATTTTCATCCTCGCTATCTGATAGCGAAATAACTGAATTTAAGTCATCGTGCATACTGGCAGTAAGCCTTTCGTTTTCCGCTTCCGTGGGCTCCTCCTCAAGTTCATTTTTTATCGATACGTCCATACCATATCCGACATCGAACAATTGAGAGCACGGGAAAATATCGTCCTCGCTGTCGCTCAAATTGACTACATCATTCTCGGAAAATGTTGTTCTAATTACCGGTTGAACCTGCTTCAACTTTATCGGCGACAAAATTTTATTTTTGTCATTGTCCGTTAACTGCAATTCATTTTCTTGTTTTATAAATACTTCTTCGTTACGTACGAAGGTCGATGGCAGTTGTGAATGTATTGTATCATAATCTTTAGTAACAGAGACAGTTTCTTCGTCATTGGGTTTCTCGGTCCCACTTACATTACTTTGTCCACTGCATCTGTTTACACTCTTTACATTATGTTTTATACTCTTCATGTTATTCGCCTCTATTGCACCGGATGTTAAATCGCAGTTCTTATTCACTTTTACCTGACGTTCTACATTGTCACTATGCACTAAATTATATTTGGAGGGCTCCTGAATCTGCGCAACCGATTTCTGTCTAGCTTCATCAAAAATATAAATTTCTCCTTCCTTATCATTTCCATTTAGAACACTCGGTACGCGTTCGTACGCACTCGGCACAGATAAGCGTTTTGTGTGTGAAGCAAGTAACTTAACTAATTTCTTCCTATTATCTACTGGTGGTGGATCAGGGTTTGTTTCTCGATTGTTGTTACTTGATTCAGTAGCGTCCAGACGTTGGTTTTTACTTAAGTTAGATATACTCGTTTTGTTCGTTGGTTTACTAAGACTTTCACTGGTTTGAATCAGTGCACTATTATTCAACGAAGTATGGAGTATTTCAACATCGCTATCAACAAGACTATTTTCATCTTTATCACTCTCGACTGAAATTCAAAAACCTGTTTGACATTGTTTATGTTGATGAAATTAAACTCAAATAAAACGTAATACCTTCTATGGGTACATTTTCCAGAATAGTATTTGTCTGTGCCAACCTTGGAATTTTAGGAGGAAGAATTATTGCATTACAATTCTGTACTCTTTTGCGTTTAATTATTCCATTAGAGTTATCATTATTTGAATTTTCAACGATTAATGTAGTATCTGGAAGATCAATACTGTTGCGGATGTTTGTACTATCTGGTGATTGCTAAAATGATAATGTATATACATATTTTATTGTATTCTCGCCTTATCAGCCTGGGAACAGGATTTATCTAATCCTATAGTTAGTCATACATTCTTCCGTTCATGCTTTTTATTACTAACTATACACTAAGTATTCAAAATGATAATATATGATGTGTCTGAATTTTCATCAGAAAATAACTGACAGAAGGTGATCATAATTAATAAATCTTACCGGGATGACAGTTAATTTAAAAACGAACATAGACTCGTCTATATTCACTAATTCTGAACAACCAATACCAATAATCTCATTAGGATATAATTTAATCATTTCCGAAGGTTCTTGGCGAATGCCATTTATATATAAACCATTTGAGCTCTAAACAAAATGGATGTTTATTAAGAGTAACTGTTATGATATCAGCATAAGTTAATTATATTAAATAATAATCTGTACCTTTAAATCTGTTACATACACTTCATTCTTTTTGCGGAAAAAGATACAATGGTGTCTGGACACTTCCAAGCTAATACACATTATCTGACTAGTTTTGGCTCTGCCACATGTATACTGGAACAAGACAAGAAGTAAATTTGTTTTAAATCAGTAAATTATTGAAAACACAACTGATAAGAAATCGAAAAATTACGCATTATACTTACTGCATGGTCAACTTTATCCAATGTGTGTTCACCTGGCATGTTAACACGCTTCAACACGAATAGCCAGTTGGTGTCCGAAGTCATTTTTCAAGAATTATTGGTTTGTTGGTAGATATCTTACGATTGTTTTTGTTAACCTCGCAGTCGCGACGAATGCATTTCATAAATGTAACTTCCGACACTCCCGTATCTTGCTGACATCAGCGTGAGTTATCTACTATACCTATTCTTAAATTACACCAAACCTCGATGTAAGCATTTTTTGAATCAAATCTTAAAATCTTAACGTTTACCGCCTTTTTGAATTGTGATGATTGCAATTACAAACATATATGCTATATATTCCAAAGTTGGTTGGTGAGCTACTGAGCTGATAAAACGACAAGGTCTATTCAATCGCTGCAACTGCAGGTTACTCAGATACTGCGTAGAGCCAAGGGATGAAATAATAACACATACGGCATAACACCATTATTGTAACAATTCTCAGAATTCGATAATTTCCCACGAGAAAAATGAAAGATTCCTTTTTACGATCTGATTTAATTTTGCTATTTATATGTGTACTTGAAATTATCGTAATAAATTTAAAACGCAGGTCTTTCAAAACAGTGCACGCCGTAGATCCAACATTTTTCAATCTGATTTGAACTTCCGGGATTATATTTAGGCGGGAAGACGTACGCAAAACTTTAGGCTAGATATCTTAAAAACCGATAATGCACTACAGAAAGTTAGAATTGAAGACGAAATAGGAAACCAAAACGTGGATATAGTCAGGAATCTCTGAATCCGAATCGTCAAGCCATAAATTCCGTACAATCACAAACTGAATGAAAATAAGCAACAGGAGCGAACAAAACAAAATTAATGAAACCACCGCCGGTTAAATGCTAATGATCATAGGATAGTGATCGTCCCTTTTTTTGATCCCATATCAGATTGTAGTAGGATAATTCGGTTGATTTAAAAAGACAAGTCGACCGTTACCTCTATCCTTACGAGTTTACCACTATTCAAATCGTGAGTAGTTCAATTTCACTTGGTTGAATTGTTCTTCATGTTATTGACGTTCGGCACGTTCAAAAATGTGTGAGACGGATCGATCTACAGATTGGAAAAGTTCCTTAGCATCGCGGAAGAACATATCGTTTGAGAACCTTCCTTATATACCAATGTTAGTTGAAGATATTCCGAAATATATTTCTCAAGACGACTACGAAACAGATAGGGTTAAGAAGATTCAAACGTTCGGAAGATTTCTATCCAAGAGCGAGGCCTTTGGCAAGCTCGTATCTTTAACTCCAGGAAATACATGTCAATTTCCTGTTAGTTTCAAAAACTTAAACGTTACAGATATATATGTCAAAATCTCGGACGATGCTGATGTATTCTGCCCAATATGGGTAAATACGGATAATTATGTTCTCTCCTGTTGCTCGTTTTGATTACATGAGGAAACTGACTTTTCAGAAAAGGTACGACGTGTTTAAAGTATATGGAACTTTAACAGTAGAGGAAGGACTAGGACACGTGTTGCAAACCTACCGTTTAGTACCAGTCCATGATATTGAGGGCACATGGAAGTTGATGAACATTTTAATGAAATTCGCACAGCCAGAATATCACCGGTTAGCTTTCGTACTCTTAAAACAATTTCCATGTTTACTTAATTTACTTTTAATCTCTCCTTCTACCATAGGTATCATCGCACTAAGGGACAAACTGATACACTATGTTTACAGCTGGAAGAAAAGGAACGCCAAAGGGAACTTCACAAGAAAGAAAAGGAGTCAAACAAAAATTTTGTTCAGTCTATGTATGTACATATAAAACAATCACAGATTCTATTTATAATTAATTATGTGTAAATCATGAACGAAGATAAAGAATACAACGTTGTCTAATATTATATTTATTTGTACTTAGGTGCCAATGATTCAAGCCTCTAAGGATCTTCGAATTGGCCTTCCTCGTATTCCAACGAGCGATCCAGAGTTCCGTTCTGAAGCATTTGGATGACGCGTGTTATCACAGAAATCTCGTGAAACTCACTGGGGCAATAAACTTGTTGAAACGGTTTGTAAAAGGTGAATGGCGAGTAACTGCATTTCTTCGGCTCCTTTATCTCTGCGAAAATAAGATCCGACAATTAAATTCGGTGCAATATATATATGAGTATGTATAGCATTGAATGAAAGCAAAGCTTTAGCCATACCGTAAGGATCGAAATCGTCGGTCGAGTCCTCAGAGTCCCAGTTCTCGTTCTCTTGGTAAATGGTTTCTGGTTCCGTTTCCGGTTCCGGTTCCGGTTCTGATTCTGGTTCTGGTTCCGCTTCCGATCTATGGACGATCGTCAATTTTTATATATGTGCGTTGCGGAATATCGAATCGATAGAAAAGGGCTTACAAAACAGTCGAATAGTCGTCGTATTTCTCCTCGTAACTAAATGTGTACAAACTCGACGGTGATCTTGTCTCTTCTGCATATATCTTTGGACCATAGAGAGATTCGAAACCATAATGGACATCGTCAGGCCTGCTTCTCCTCAAGGCGTCTCTCATAAGTTCGTAGCACACTGTCCTACCACGCTGACATCAATCGTCTCTTTCATATACAAGTAGAATCTCGAGTGTGGAATGCGAATTTACGCGGAAGTTTAAATTCCATAAACGTTGAACGAATTATCCTCAGTTAGTTCCTTACCCAGAAATAATCGTCATCGATGGAGAAATAATTCTGGTCGAGATCTAATCCTATCAAAGCGGTCAGCTCGCAGATAGCTTCCGGTATTTGCTCCAAATCGTTGTCGTACAAGTCCAGATACTCCAACGCTTTTAAGAACCTGATGCTTTCCGGAAGCTCTTCCAAATGGTTGTGACGTAATTTCAATTCCTTTAACGAAGTTAAATCGCCGACATTCTTGGGAAGAGTTGTCAAGTAATTGTTATCGATCGTCAGATAGACTAAATTGTGCAAGCAACAAAGTTCTTCTGGTAAGCTGTAAATATTATTGTTATCCAGGTCTAAACTGGACAGATTCTCGAATTCGTTTATATATTCCGGTATCGTCCTTAGTCCTGTGCATGACACGGTTACTTGTTTAAGGCTCAATCGATTTCTTTTGGTTGTCAACGGCAAATTGTCTAAACCGCTTCTAACGCTGATCTTGGTATTCTCGATTGTCAATTCCTCCAGCTGTACCATTCTTGAGATTATTTTCTCCATTTCATCTTCCGTGAAATTGCACCATTTCATCGATAATTTCCTCACGTAAGACACTTCGGTTGGCAAACACGAATTCGAAAGTTTGAAGCTGATTTTGTTCAACGAGACGGTATCCAAGTGTTTGTATTTCGATGAGAGTATCCACATTGGAAACGATGTATTGTGATTGCCACCGTTAGCGTGAAAGGAAGTAATTTGAATGCTTGCTGGTTGAACATCCAGATCCAAGATCCTATTTCCTGAGAGATCTAAATTCTTCAGTCGTTTCATACCATTCGTCACGCACTCCGGAATTTTTGTAAACAAATTGTTGCGCAGACAAAGGATCTCGAGGTTGTTTAAGTTGGAACATGAAGTAGGAAGGTTTCCCAAACGATTCTTGGTCAAAAATAAAACTTTCAACTTTGTTAGATTACCAAAATTGTTTGCGATATCCTTGATGAAATTTCTCTGTAGCCATAATTTCATCAAATTGGTCAATTCGCAAACGACAAGTGGTAGATGATTGAAACAATTATCGTCCAAGTTCAAATAGCTTAATAAGTGGAGCATTGCAAAGGATTCTGGCAAGAATCTCAGCTTGCAGCCAGACAGATTCAAGTCTACCAATTTTGAAACGTTTTCAGTGAATCTGTGGGTCAAGCACTTTCGTGGCGAAAATAAGGCTTCTGTTAGTTCTCCATTCTGCAGGCTCTCTTCCTCTTTGTCCACTTCTTGGTATGCGGCACTCAGATCCTTTGCATTGTCAATACCTGAAGATCATTGTTTCTTATCGTTTTACCAAATTGAGGATTTTTATTTACGTTAATCGTGCATTATTAAATACATTGAATTAATTAAATGTATTGGATTAAATATGTAAATGAAATGTGTATAAATTACAAACCTTCTTGCATTGTTTCGTCCAGGAGTCTTTTGCGTTTAACTTTCAACACAGAATTTACAATTAAATTTCAGTTAATTTATTCAACGAAATAATCACAAAATTAAAAAGAAAATACAAGGTTCTGGCTTATGATCTAACTAACTTTTCGTTCTTAATAGCCTACTTGAATTTTGGATAGTACCTAACATTTTCCCTTTATTTACATCCTAATGGAGCAAGAGAAATGTCACTTCGGCAAGTGGTAACTATATATATCAGTACATGTGTATAGACAACCTAATCAGATAATTGTCAATTCGAATATATTATCGCGTTTGACGGGAAAATAATGTCATAGAGGAATTCGAGGGCGAATTTGTGTATACATGTCGGATTAGGATTAATTTAATGATTATCAGAATGGTTTTAATCAAATTAATAATATCCGATTGTTTCAGTATACTTAGTACCCATTGTATTTCAATAAATTTTCTGATTATTTTCTTACGAGTGTCATTCTACATAAATATATAAATAACGTGATTATTAGTTAGATGTTTAAATGAAGCATCCGCGTTTCTCATCTATATAGGCCAATTTAACACATTCGGGAAATTTCTAGAAAGATTCTACCGTAACAAGTTTCCTTAGTAATTTCGAGTTGGAGTTGGAGTTGGAGTTCCGCGTGAGAACATTGAACATTGAACGGTCTTCGCTTCGTATTATTTATATGTGTTCGCAAACATTTTTACATACGTGCAACGTGATACGAATTTTCCAGAAGCGATTTATTTAAAGAGAACTATGTGCTGTACATTGAACAAGGATTCAATTCAAATTGAATCGTAACTATATGAATAAAAAGTGACTAGGAAGATCCTCTTTTTTTAAAGGGAGACTTTTTGAAAACTTCGGTAAGTGACTCGGTTTCGCTGTTATTTAATAATGTAAAACGATGAAATACGTAATGCTCGTTTCATTATGTGTCTCACGTGCTAACGAACGATGACTTTGATGGAATAGTAGGTTAGATTTCGTTTTACTCGCATTCTTGAGATCATCCTGAGATCACAACACGGTTTTATCGTTTTTATTTGTACTACTACTTCACTGGAATGTATGATCAATTTATTTAAGTTTTTATGTATCGAAAGGAACTAACGTTTTTGAAATGATCGAAATTGCCCTAGTTTCGTTCAGGAATACGTAATTATCTTGTTCACGAAATAAATCATTTGAATTGAATATGTCGATCCTTAAATGAAATAAATTTCTTTATGAATTTATTATTTCTGATAACACGTGCTAAAACTGAACCTATCCTTGTATGTACATATATCGTGTTCTTATAATGGATTAACTCTATCATTTTATTACTAAACCTTTAAATATTATTTCATATTTTTCTCCAACTTGTTATCTTTCTTTTTGCCTGTTTTTATGAAAAAACATACATCTTTATGTTTCAGAATCAATTTCAGTATTTAACTTCGACCGTGTTATACTATTTAATTTGTAAAAAATGGCTAAATGGGGTGAAGGAGATCCAAGGTGGATCGTCGAGGAGAGACCCGATGCCACTAATGTGAATAACTGGCACTGGTACACATAGAACCTTTTTCTTTAAATTAAAAATGCACCCTCCGGATACGACACAAGTTTTAATTCATCATTTTGATTAAATGATAGGAGAGATAAATTTATTGAATTATCCAAGATAGTAAGAATCATCAAATTTTAAATAATGGTGTACGATTGTATTTTTCAAGGACTGAGAAAAATGCCTGTGCCTGGTCCCTGGAGAAAATTAAGGATTTATTTACAAATATGAAGATGGAAGGAAATGGAAGTTAGTATACTTTCTTCGTAGTTACAACTGTATATTTATGGATACGATCAAAGCTTCGAAATGAAGCGAATTAAAAATAATGGAGCCAGATACTGGACTTAAAAATTCCTTTTATCCTAATGGTCTTCATGTATTTGCAGTTTCTTGTACAGTAATGGAAGTAGAAAAATGCGAAGGTGAGGCAATGGTAAACAATAGAAAAGGTAAATTAATTTTCTTCTATGAATGGAATATCGTACTCAAGTGGGTGTCTAATAAAAAGTCTGACAAGAAGATCGAGGGTAAAATAAACATTCCGAATATGTCCGAGGAAAATGATATTTCTGAGGTAGATGTAAGTATTTCAAGTCCATAGATATTTAATATGTACGTAGCCAATGTCCTCTCAATTCCAGTACATTCGTTCAAGCACCACAAATATCTCTATAGCAACGTTAACGAAATGCGGAGGAACACAATCTTAAAATTTAATAATAAAATAGTCCTGTTTCGTTTCTTGTTTCTAGATTGAATTTACCCTGAAGGATAGCACTGACGAGGGCGAGGCTATAAAACATTTTCTACATACGAAGGGAAAAGAATTTATTAGGGAGAAATTGAAAACATACGTGTCCTCTTTAAAAGAAGGTGTGTCGACGTTAATATACATAATTAGACTGAGAACTTTTATAGAAGGAAGTAAAACGTGCAAGAAATATAGATATACTGGACTTATGTTTTGTTTTTAGAATTTACTGTTGGGATGATTCTGCCTAAGAAAGATAACGTGAAAGAAACTATATCAAATATCACTTCTGGATTCAATGCGAAAGTAAGTATAAAATTACTTGTTTGTATTTTGTTGCGTCGAAGTACTTTTAAATAATCCTTTAACAGACTCTGATTTTTGTAATTATAATGATTAATAATTAATTGTTGTAGATGCAAATGAATTCAGTAGTATCATCGAATAGTACTAGTAAAAAGGAAGTAGGATGTAAGATTTCGACGACGACGATTAAGCAACAACAAAGATTCCAATGTAGGGCTGAGGAATTTTATAATGTTTTTACCTCGATCGAGGTAAGATTGCTCACTTTTTACGTAGTAAATTTGTTAGTACAAGTTAATTAGGCGGATGTTATCAATTATAGATGGTTCAAGCGTTTACGAAAGGACCGGTAAAACTCGACTTGAGGAAAGCAGGAAAGTTCGAGCTGTTCGGTGGCAATATTCTAGGTGAATTTGTGGAAATCACACCGACTAAAATTACTCAACGATGGCGTTGCAAACAATGGCCTGCTGGTCACTTTAGCGACGTTACTATCGATATTTCTGAGAAGAGCGATCACACAGAAGTCAATTTATTACAAATAGGAGTACCAGTTAGGTAAGAGAAATCTCAGTCTCACGTTTAATTAAGAATCGCACGACGCATGGTATTTGCGAATTTTATATAATATTCAGAAGCGAAGGAAAAGGAATCAATGCAAATTGTATGTTTGTTTGCAGTGAGGAAGAATCCACGAGAGAAAATTGGGAAAGGTATTACTGGGACGCTATAAAACGTACATTCGGATTCGGTTATTTTATGTGATCGACGTATGTTTGTTTCTCGAATGTCACTTGCTTACCGATAAGTAGAGATATAATTAAAATGTGTATTGTTGTAAGCTGCCTCGCATGACTCTTACAAGACGCATAATAATCAGTGAATACAAGATGTCTTTTCTCTGGACACTAGTTAAAATCTTCTCATTTTTTTCTCTCAGACGCCCAACTCTCCTCTCCCCCATTTCTCTTATTCAGTACATTGCATTATGTGGGCGGGACTTTGTGACGTTACTTAAAACTGTATTAATGGCTGTATATGTCAAATAAATCATGCCCATACTTCAACTCTGGGTTTCTATTTTCAATCTGTTGGCCCGTGCCTTCGTAATATTGTCTCTTTTCAAATAATAAAAATTGAAAATTAATTATGCTCGTATAAGTCCTAAAAACTATTATATAAATATGTATTCTTGAAATATGGTAGAGAACAGGGTATGAAACGTTTATCGATCTTTTTCGATTTCATAATCTTAAATTCTATGAATTTTGAATAAAGTTGAATTTTTTTAACATCGTTTCTCAACCTTCACCAAAATTTTCCGGTGGTTCGTGTTCGTGGTTCCTGAAGCGTTGATCGGTCACGATCCACGAAATTTTGAAATTGGTACATGGAATGAATAAAGTATTCTATTACCAAACTTTAACTTTTTATTTAATAATAAAGAACGAAGTAGTTCGGTTCAGAAACCACATTTCGCGCTATGAGACCACGCTCTTACGAAAGAAACCGAAGAGCCAATAGAGCTCAATGCGACATGCTCTCCTTGTTAGACATATCCTATTACCTGGTAAGTTAGAGAAAGACACATATTGCTTCACACTATTGTGCCCTCACTCTATAGCAAACTCTCGGAGGCAGTAGTACGTATCACTATACGATCCGACACGCCAGACATGCTTGATCGCACTACTTAAACTCCGAAAGTTACGATTTTTTTTACCCAAAAACAATTAATGGCACAGTGCGCAGCACTTTCTCTGTTTTTTTAACAAATCGGTTCATCAGTAATTATTTTTTTCTGATTACGAATGCGACTGATAAACTAAGGATCTATCTAATAAACTATGAGAACGTGCCATATGTCTTGTAATAAAATTCCTTTTCGCCCGTTTAAAGGGCACTCGTTGCGAATGGCGTATAACAGGAACAATGAGGATTACTTTCTGCATGTATGATTAAAGTTTCGATCGAACGGAGAAACTATAATGAACCGAGAAACTTTTGCGTGCGCCGAAACGCGCATCTCGATCCCGCTTATTTAAACTTTGGAGGCCCGACTATTGTGATTTACTAACTTGAGGATTTATCTCTTTCATTTCTCATTTGCATATAAGACCGGATCCTATGTTAATTCAATTAAAGTTTTTAAGACATCGGTAAAGCTTCTCTCGACTCTTTTATTATAAACATAAATCCTGTCTTCGTGCAATCCAAACGGTAGGATAACAAAAATTCTGTCGTTAATATTTATGAAATATAAAAAAAAAAAATACGTATAAAAAATTGTATCGTTAATATTTATGTACGATACCTAAAAAAATATTGCGCCCATTTGAAATGCAGATTTTTTTTTTCAACTGACTTGAACGTCATGGTGGGTGATACTGTTTTTATTTCGCAAACAAGGCAAATGGAGAGGGTGCGTATGCAAATACAAATTTTATTCGTTCTCGCCCGTTTGAATCTGTCCCCACGTTGTATAATACATGAATTTATATAAAATAGATACCAAGATTGATAATCAGTTGCGCACTTTACATTTTTTGTCATTGACGATAAAGTACACCGTGATAACAATATGAAAATTATATCTGACGTTGCAGATCGCTGCAGTTTTGACGTGCTTTAAAAAACTCGTAGAACCGTGCAGAGAAAGTGATCGACAGACATAGTAGTTGATACTTTAAAACTCGGCAGGGAAAGCTCCTTACCCATTAAATAAAGTAGAAGCTATCACCTTACGTTCAAATAAGATTTTATCGATATAAAACAAATTGATAAGCTTTACAGTTTTAAATCCTTGTAAAATAGCTTTCAGGGAATAGCACTGATAAAACAAGCGCAAGACAATGTAACGTGGACAATGCAACCACGAAACGTGCAACAAGAATTAAACTAAAACTCGATCCAGTTGAGAAGTTCAGAAGTACTCAAACTTCCGTCACCTTTTCCAACAGGTTCCATCGTTGAAGTTACAAGCTCTACACACTCACACATTGTGTAGAATATAATTGCGCGTGTATCTACACCGGTAAGAGTTAAACATCTCCCAAATAACTTGGCTATCTTTCAAACAATTTTATCAACCCGCATTCACGAGAGTGCACGCGTCATTCGTTGTATGCGTGTCCGTTATTGCACGCGTGTACCCATAAACGACTCCCCCCGGGTCTGCGTACTGCGCCGTCGACGTTCTGCGCGAATCTGGTTTCTATTCCCGCAAAACGCTCGGCTTCGTTCATTCAGAACCACCTGCTCGGTGAGGTAACATCGGTCTCTTTTGGTCCATTCCAACACCCAATCACTGAAGGAGAGGTACAAGCTTCCGCACGATGAGGGACTACAAGACTTCCGTTCTCCCGCTTTCCTCGAAGCGCTTAATCATCTGCGGCTTGATGGTCCTCATCATCCTCGCCGATGTATCGCAAGCGAAACGTAAGTAACTCATTCATTAATTGTTAATTCTTCTTCCTTTTCGTTGACACATCCTCTTGTTTTTTATTAATATTTATATC
>NW_017166721.1:576215-590666 GCF_001652005.2 Ceratina calcarata | reverse complement strand
AGAATAATTTCGTGTTTTTAAAAAAAGAATAGTAGTATAATTGAATGTCTATACAGAAGCTTCTGAGATTTATTACAATCTCTGAAATAGAAGTGTTCGACTTCAACTTTATGAATTAAAATTATGAGTCTTTGAAAGAACGCGAAAGATGTAAATTCAGATAATTTTATTTCCTCCTCATTAACTCTCAATTCTTCATTCGTATCTCACGTACTAATCAAACTCTGGTATAATTTAATTCGATCCGGTCTTCCCTTAATGATGATCTTTGTATTGCTGGACCGTCCGAGAAGAATTGTGGCTCGCTTGTATAACGTCGGTCAAATCGAAACGAACAATTGTTTCTGCTTTCTCGGTTTGCAAAGTACTTGCTCCAGTGAACGAGCGTAATGGGTGGAAATACGGAGAAAGATGGAACGCAATTGCCAGTAGGAAGAGATCTTTGATACGCGCTCTTTGCCAGCTACCAGAGAAAGTAAAACTAAAAGGAATTTTATTTCACGCAATGTACTAGCGCCGTCGTCAGACAATTTGAATGAATAATTCTTAGTAGAACGTTAATTTAAATTAGTTTCACAGCGGCGGCAAATAAAAATTATCCATTGCAACACCACTCGTTGTATTAATACGCTTGTTCGGTTCTGTGAATGAATATTCCAAGATCCTGTTAACTGGCAATTAAAAAAGATTTTCACGGGACGTTTCGTTTTATAATAAATCGTGTTCTTAATAGGAGGAGTTCATTTTCCTAGTATAGATGACAGAACACTTGAAACACACGTAATCAGTGTGTGTAATCAACTTTGCGCTTTCAGCTTGCATTACTGTTATTCAACTTGTTGATTTCAATTTCGATAAATCCACTGTTTGTAAAATGGTCTGGTAAATCCGGTCGGAACTTACGTAAAAAAAAAAAAAAAATGACATGGACAGTGGAAGAATTAAACGGGTGACGCGCTTTGCACATTATAACTGGTTTGCACGCTCGTAATTGGATTTGTCCACATTTGTTGATACTTCCATTACTAATTAATCATGGATTCCATTCGATCAACTCGGTTCTTTGTTCGGGTAAATCGCAGCTAATAACTAATATATTTTTATCAATGTAATGTCGGGAAATAAAAAATTGGAAGATCGTTTTTCGATCGCGAACTGATTTGTCAAGTTATTAATTGCGTGAATAATTTTAAATAAAATTAATTACTAGAATTTACTTTATCAAGAATGCAAAAGTGACTTTACTTAGAATTTGCAAGTTGCTGGTTTGACAATTACCCATTACGAAATTTATTTTCATTCAGTGATGGAGAAAATGTCAAACAATTAATAGTATATTGAATATTTAATAACAAATTACATAAGTTACAATTAACTGCGTTATGCACAATGATACTGTACAGTGAATACGCTGCATTACTTATTCATGTAGCGCATTCATAGGATGGGAAGCGAATAAAATATGAATGAATTAATTATTTTATCGTTTAGTATTATCTTTAGATTTCGCAGAATAATATAATTGCTAAAAATAATATCCGCACTCTGCAGTGTTCATTTAACAATTCTCGCCGTAATAAACAGTAAATAAAATCGAGGCTTTAACTTTAACCTATGCCAGATAATTCACCTATTGTTTCACATAACAAATACAAAATTGACTTTTTATTCATGTAATCTTTTATTCAATGTATCGCGAGAGCGTCTGGCGAAAAAGCGTACAGAAGGTTTATTGATAACGAGATTTCTTTCTTCAGAATGCATTGCGTTGGAACGTATTATACGTATATAAATTATAGCTGTTATTTTTTTCTCCGATTAAACGATTGAAAAACTAATGATTAATATTTTCAATGACCAAAAATATTCTAGAAAGCGGTGTCTGATAAGTTCGCAAAACGATTTGCCTTGGAATTATACTTCTCGACTTCTTCCAATGCTGCTTATAAACTGTCGCCATTAAAAAGTTACAAAACTAAACTCTTCTCACGGGGGAAATATAATACAAATGCGTTAACTATTTTTCTGCAACCGTTCATTTTCATAAAAATTATTTGCTTCAATTCATTGAGTACAGTTCTTCGAATTTAGTACGTAAAAAGATAAATGTCATAAAACAATTTAATTCTGTTCAATAATACAATTAGGTACGATATGAGCGTCGATGTACAGAACGTCGATAAATAATTTATTGCTTAAAACAGAAATTCCTACTAATTCCTAAATTCAAGTTTTATAGCTGTATTATACGATTAAGCTCATTCGATAAATCCGATAGTACTTAACATTGTAAGAGAAATGCCATTTATTACAATTTGATAGCCATTACACGTGCGACACTACGATTTTGTAAAGGTGAATAGATCATGTTTATAATCCTTTTATCCCATTGCCTCATTTAATCATTTATGGTAAATTTTCTCAAGACAGATAATGAAATATGTCTAAAACTATTAAAAAATTATTTACAACTATGAGATATTATTATTTCTCTCAGTGAAATATTGTTTTCTGTAATCGCCTTACTTTCTGGTGGTTCGATTCAAATCTTATTACTGGCGATAATTCGATGTATGAAAAATATGATAGGGAACGGGTTTTACTTACCGAAGGCTCAAAAGTATCTCCTGCGGGCTCAATAACGTTATCACAGTCGATATAATATCGATTTGTAATAGGTATCTATATAATCTAGTCTCTCGCCGTTCTCCCACGTCGAAAATTCAAGAAAGGAGCCGATATCTGATTAAATATGAATTGGTTTAGAAAAGAAAAACGCGGCATTCTCGAATATAATATCTTTTTCATTCAGCCGATCATTTGTAATTGAAACGTGGCCTGGTGCGAAAAGAAGGACGACTTATAACAGCTGCTCTTTTATTTTTTATGAAACAACGATCGAGCTATTGTGATAAACAATTTTTTAAGATATGATGCGAAGCGCTCGATTAATAAAGGCAAGCTTGAACGCAGCTCTCGAGCTTTATTATCGAATCGAGGGGTATTTTATTCTAACGAGCTAATCTACCTCTCGGCGCTGACGTAAATCACGTGTATAACGATTTTCACAAATGAGAAACTCGCGAACGTAAATTAATGATTTCTTTTTTTTTTCTCTGTCAGCTTTAAAATTGTGTTTGTGAACTCTTTCGATAAAGGGCTACGTCAAAAATGTATTCATTCCACTTCGAATCTATACGAGTTGTCAAACTCCCAGATTGAAAAATAGTTGAAACAACCGCAACGTGTTTAATTGAACTTTTAATAAAGTTGCCAACTTGTTCTTACGTATAACAAAATGTTAATCGCTTAATTTCGAGGCAACCCTTTAGGAACGGTCTACATCATAATAATCGACTTTGAAAACTTAATCTAGTATTACCAACGTTGAAACCACCGTTATGGGATCGAAAGAGTGGCTTAATGTCTAATAAGATAGTAAAGTTTTCTGCATGAAATTACAAGACAGCTATTAGGCACATTAGATATTAATTTATCAATGTCTGGATTCCAGCGAATAACGTGATCTTTTTTTAATTCTTGAAAATCGTGATGAGAAGTCGGAGTATTAAATGTCATTCTGATTCCAAGTAGCTTGTCAACTCTTGAACACGTAGTTAGTTCATTAACAATTGTTACCTACCTGATCTTAAGGATCTATAACGTGAAACCATTGTTCTGAGCAGGTGCATTATAATCCGAACTTCCTTTACACTTCACCTTTAATTGGACGAATCTTGTATACTTTATTACAATGAACAGAGATTTCGTGTCTCGGTAGATCAGAAATGTCAATTAAATCAATTTATTGATCATAACAACACAGTGTTTCGCGTAATAGTCACGTATCAATTAAAGTAACGCGACATTTAATTAAAAAAGGTGAAAATACTTGATATATTTTTATATTTCGAGTGTTTCGTTTTCCAGTTACGAAGGTATAGTCAATTTCATTTTATAGAAAGCATTTTTCATAAATTTTAAGTTAATATATTGAAAATCGCTGCAGGTAAATGTGTTCGACATTTTTTATCAATTAGTCTGGCATAAACTTGCAAACAGGTAATTAAAACCGGCGCACGGAATACAGAATATGAATAAACAGGTACGAACGGTATAAATTGCTATAATAACAACGACGATTAAATTACTCATCCGATCTTACTCAGCCATTCTATTCCTCTCGTATTTCATATTATTACCTGACACTTTAGTATCTAAACAGTAAGCGTCCTAATGACGATACTTTTTTCTCAGCTTAAATCTGTTGAATATTCATACATTTTCAAGAATCACCTTCAAGGGTCATTCCGAATATAAAGCGAGGAAGAGACCTCTTAATAAATTAGATTTCTAGGACGAAGGTTGAATATCGTTAAAGAAAAATCACCAGCTTCTTCGATAGATTTAAATACTTTCCAAATACTTCAAAAGGAAATCATTTCCACCGATCAATCTGTATTATTTTCCTCACAAGGACACCGGAAACAATTCCTCGATTACTTCGGCGGAAGTTGGGTAATTTCGGAAATCTGAAACAAGGGAACGCACTCCTGTTATGTAATAACTAGAACAATCCCTAGATGCATCCCTTGACAAATACTTGATACATCCACGAGTTCGTTATCACCTGTTATTTAGCACCCTCGTTGTTTCATTGATTACAGGCCGGGGCTCGATTGAGAGATTAATAAACAGCGCGTGGCGCTTTTTGAAATGAATTGCGTAACGAATGTACCGTCAAAAATCGTTTTTCTTCGTTTCATAAGCGTTTCACTAGGCGAACTGTTCGACTGAACATTATATAAATTCCCTTGCACTATTTAAAGACAGCGTTCGAAACGTTTAAGTACCTGACTCGAGTTATTGGTAAATAGGAACTGTTTGTTTGTAACATGAAAAAACGAAAAATTATTTTTCTACACTGTTTGCTTTGATGTTGAACAAAACGTATTGAGAGAGTCATGTTTCTCTACTAAATAGAGATCTAGACGCGCGAAGAACGAAGTCCCCTCTCTCTCTCTCTCTCTCTAACGAAGTAGATCCGAACGTCAAGAAAAGTGTGGGAGAAGAAAGTGAAAAGTAAGGGTAAACTCGCCAATTTTTAGAGCAAACTTGATCTTTAAATGGAATTCGTTTGCAGAGAGATCTCGGTTTAAATGGGAAGTGTAAGTAGCAAAGTGGATGCTTCGCCTGTATGATTTTCGGATTAATGAAATATCGACGTAACATTTGGAATATTCCTTCCTATAATATTTCTGTTATCTGTTTCATTAAATCAAATGAACAGAAATCAAACTGCGTACCTGCGTTATTTGTAGATGTTTCAAACGGAGCTGGCGTATCAAAAATATCATATGAAATACTTCGACATAATGCCAACACCTACGAGTGCTCTTTTATTGTCACTTGTATGGCTGTAATTATGATTCTATATTTAGAAATTAATAATTTGAAAGTAATGTACATGTGGTACCTCAAAGAGTATTTAATATCCCGATGCCTATATCGCATTGATATTATATTATCAAAATTGTTTGCGATAACCGGTTTACGCATCGCTCATCGGGGTGAAAATTAAATATTTACGGATATCGTAAAGTTCAATACGCACGGAGGCAACAACAGTTACTGAGTAACGCACCTACATTCACCAGTTGAAATAATATAATTAGCAACTGTATAAGTAATGCAATTACGTATAATGGAATTTATTTATTTTAAATTCGTAACTAGCTTAGACTCTAGAAAGGGGTAATGGTATTCAGTGTAAAATAAAGCACATTAGAATTACTTAGCTGACAAGACTAACCAACGATTCACTAAAAGCACCATTAAGTAGTAATAATTTTCTCGTTAATGTTCTTCCTTACAAACGTAACATTAATTAATGGATTTCACTTAATGCACATTTTGTAAGGATTATAAGATACTTCACCTGATATTTTCATTACTAGATACTATATCCACTGGTGTGGTACCGTAAGATATTTTATTATTGGAGATGTTCATTTTTAAATGTTAAAAACGATATCGCAAGGTAAAATTTTTTTCATTTTGTAAATCTGGAGCTATGTAATACAATATTTTCCTTTGTAGAAAAGTTTGATAGAAATCTATGAAGGACACGTGCGTGGTCGGGACGTTATCGGAAATTTAATAGATTACGTAAACGCGTGTGGGAAATCAAAGAAAGGATAATGAAATAATCCTCTTTTCGTTGTTACAATTTTGATTATCTTTGCACCAGAAGGATGAATAAAAAAAAAAATCGGATGAGAAATATTAGATTCGTCGTTACGTTGCGCTTTAAATGCAAACGGCATTCGTATCTAGACGAACCGGCTTTTATTAAATCAGTCGATCCCGGAAATAACGTCGTTTCTATCTACAACGAGGTCGGCCAAGTTGATGCGCCTTTACCGTACCTCCTTGTGAAACGATGATGTTTTGCCCAGACTAGCGCGTCGACATCGTCCAGATCGCGTTTAAAGTCAACTATGAACCGTTTTGCGTTATCTCTCTGACATTTTTCAGTGCACAATTATTTTTGGATACCAGATTTAAAGGAACATCTCCTTAATGTCACGAATTCGCTTGAAATCGTTTTTCGACGTAGGAAATTGAATTTGTTAATTTTATAGGAATGTACAAAATCATTTAAGATACGACAAATCGATTCAAGCATTCTGTGCTCTGAACGAAAAATCATTATCGAAAATTACAGGCTGCATCCGCGCACATGAGACTGCATTAAAATCGAACGTCAACAATCGTCAGCAAACACGTCGCTTAACAGTACAGCAAATAAAGGTTACCGCAGGGTAAATTAAAATAATGATAAAAATGGTTACAACGTGTCACGCGCGCTTTCGCCGCATTCGAAGATAATCAAATCGTGCGATCTGCAGAGCTTCGTGACTTCCGATAGTGATTGCTACCAAATAGTCCGTAGGCGTGCGAGCATTTCAAATTTATATACAAGGTAAAACGCGGTGTCGACCACAAACGTTTCTATTTTTCTGATCCCGAACAAAAAGCGAATACTTCTGTGGCGTAGCTCTGAAAGCTCGTCGAAACCAGCTGTGAAAAACTGTCAACCTTCCAATTGCGTCTGTCTATATGATTCTCACTTTCAATTTTCGCGAATCCGTCAATCGGGACATCGTCAAAAATGCAGAGCAATCAATCATTTTACGTATCGAAAATAGTTGAAATCTTTGTACGAAAGATTTTTCGTAACGAGGCACTGGTTCCCTTTAAAAGCTGCTTTCGAAGCTTTTAAAGCGTGCAAACGGGAAGCAAGCTTAAAACCGTTGATCGATTAAAACCAGCTTTAAGATAATAATTGAGAGAATAAGTTCGAGTTCTCGTTTCGCTTCGTCCTCGTCTCTTCGCTCTTTTCTTCCTGTTTTTTTGTCCGCCTATTTCTTCTGCTGATCACGCGCGACCAATACCGCCTCATAGCCCCGCGTGTTTCAGTTTTCTATCACGCGCGACGCATTCTCTTTTCCTTTTCTCCTTTTTCCTTCACCGTCGCGCTCGATTTGTGCCACACTGTCTCGAGATTCGATTGATTCGCGTCCCGTACGATTTAAAATTATTTAAACACTCCGCGCCTCTTTTCACGCCTCGTGCGCAACAGTTTTTTATTCCTGAATAGAGGGCAAACGATGCCCGACATTTATAACGAATGGACGACTCTGTGTTCCTGTTTTATTTCCAGCATTACATTTTACCAATAAAGTGTTAAATTGCAATACGCATTTTACATTGAAAAAACATCTTATTCACGTTTCAAACGTCAATTTTAATAATAACTCAACTAAAAGATAGGTATGTGTATAGAAAGACACATACAGTGGGCAAAAGTTCATAAAGTCAATTGCAAAATGTATACTATTACGTTCAAAAGATTAAAGCACATGATTAGTCTGTCTAATTTTTTAAAATGATAATCTAAAGTTTTACTTTGCATAAAAAAATCCGCAGGTTCTTCTAAAGATGTTGCCTAATTAAAATTCCTTCCCCTGAAAATGTCCTTTTGCATAAACGTATGTACACGAGTTATACATCGTTACTTTTTACTTTATAAATTTCAAAACGATGCTTGCTGCACTTTTTAACCGTTTCGGGTTGCAAATCCTCCTTCCTGGTCCATTAAAACCGCTAGTTCTTTTTGTTTACTATGAATTATTAATGACAATGATGAGTTTGAAAGTAAAATTAGGTTCCACGATTCCGTTAGGAATAGAAATTTCTGTTTTATTAAGTTCTCTCAACGAATGAGAGCCCTTGCTGGTGGAGAGCTTGCACGATATTAAAAACTAGGAGCTATAACAGGTGCTTTGCCAAAACGGTAAAAGGTGGTCGAGTATTTTCAAATCGAGCAGTAATTGAACAGAATAGGCCGTTAAGAGGCTCAGAAATATCGATACAATGTTCTCTATTCTGAAGTGGATTGAGTTTGCCCGATCTCTACCCACTGTATCTACTAACTCCGCTCACTGCCGTAATAATCTCATCGTGAATATTGCACGATCGTCTCAAAATATGGAACAACTTAATAAAATATGTTTTTAAAAAGTGCGAAACTTTCACTACATTGATTATTATTTATTATACTATTTAATTATGCAAAACGATATACTTATTATACTTTCTTTTGTAGGTGGTTGCTCCGCGTTTGGACACTCATGTTACGGCGGCCACGGCAAGAGATTCGATCCCCAAGTACGAGACAATGTATTTAAGGGAAACGATTTGGCTCTCAGCAACAGAAACCGGGGAATTGATACTCTGTGGTTGAACAACGATCTTGCCGTACCTGAACAGAAAGTCGAAGGGCAACCGGAAATGATTCTACAGGAAACGCGTCGTCTGGACACCTCCAAGTTGGACAATTCCGCGATGGCCTACATCATGCGATTATGGGTACATTCCAATTCTTAGGCTACCAAGTTTTTAGATATTCGAACGCTCAATCGTATTTGTTAAAAAATTAATGTATGAAGATTAAAACTCTGGATTGCAGTTAGTTTTAATTGTGTAATTTTTTAGATTTTTAAAACTGTTATAAAAAAAACGTTTAAAAAAAAGTTTACGTACATTTGCGTCCGAAAATGTTGTATGTTATTATACATAACAATCTATATTAATTGTTTTGGTAATGAAGACTGGTCCTGATAATTGAGTCGAGTAGCGAATACTTCAACAACTTACTATGTATGTACACCAAAATTTAGTTGAGAAGTATAGTAAAACGATTAATACTAATTAAATTACTCCCTAGTCGACTAAGTTACTGGTCGTGCCTGAGTCAACCCTTACACGTGTTCGAAGTTTACTTTCTGCAAGCATTTATTCGTCGAAGTAGAATTGTCGAGTTCTTTCGAATTGCGATTTAGGAGATCTGTAGTTATCCATTTTAATCGCAAACGAAATGTATTCAATGCAAGAATGTAAATTACTGAAAGTCGAACTTGTTACAACGACTAATAGAAGTTTTGAGAATGTAAATTGGTAAATAATTATCAATGAGAATTATTCGTATCTCTCTCTATGATTCTGCTTTGAGAACAACTACTCCGGAAATTTTAGAACGCTTCTAACTTTTCATGACCCACGCGCAGTGATTTAATATACTAATTAGGAGGAACTTGTAGGAAGTCAGAGGTCTTCTCTAAATAAGCCACGACACTTTCCCGTTTCAAATTTCAGTCGGTCTTTGTTCCAGCATCTCTTTCTTATTCTATTTGAAAACTGGCTGCAAACATAAGTTTTGACGAGATAAGGCGTCTTTGAAGAATAACTTTAATAAACGAAAAAGCTTTCATTTTAAATACATTCCATATAAATACATACAATATTTCTATTATTTTAACTGCAATCCAGAATAATAAATTAATGAAAAACGTACATTTAAATCGAGTAGAGATACACTGTAGAATTGCACAATCCGTTCTTCAATTTTCGAGATCGAAATTCGAGATCAGTTAATCGACGATACTAACAATCAATTTAATGATTTCAGGTGATGTCGCACCAACTTCGTCGTCAACGGGATGCGGAATTTAATAACAAGTAAATGAATAGGCGTTTCTATTACACTTAATTTCCAATTAAACAAGAAATATGTGTAAATTATGATTGAAAATGTTAACATCTTCGAGTCTGTTATCGTAATACTATTATTTCAAAGGAACTGTAAACATTTCAAACGTGTAATATATCGTGATAAATTGCAGACCACTTCCTTATCTTATTTTACCATTTAATCTTATTTTGTTAAAGAGGTGTTCTCCTTTGTACGCGTCGTTGTTAGACGATTTTCGGAGACGAAGGGCAGTGAGTATTTTCGCAGAATTAAAGGACGATGCCTCATAAATTCTCAATCTATTGTCTCTACATTCTCGATTAGTATTATTTTATTATAATAAATTAAGGAAATGTTAAGAAATAAATAATTGATCTATTAGTAATTTAGTAACTGTTGTAACTAAATTAGTAACATTTATTATTAAGTTTTATTATCCATACATCGAACATTGAGATCAATAGTGACGTTCAATTACAGTACAACCTCTTCAATTATACTATGTATTGAAATTTGAATTAAAATGTGTACCTCTTTAGTAGACTCCGAATAAAACATTTATCTGTTGTCAGTTTAAGAAATAAGTATGAATTTCTGTTATCACTGAAATATTCTGATGACTTAATATATTAGTGTAACATTTGATTTGAATATTTAGTGCATAAGTTTAGTGCATCATATTTCTGTATACGATTTCTGATTATATGTTTATACATGATGATTCAAGATTACATGTGATTTCTCATATCGATCCTTGTTAAGTAAAAGACTTAAAATCTTTTCATGCGTATTCGATTGAAGATTTAGATTCGTGGTCCTGTATCTTCATACATGTAAAAAAAGTAGTTCACACTTACATTAAACTTAGACCTATCGTATATGCAATTTATTCGTCCCGATCGCAGCTACTGTTCTCCTGGTAGGATAGTCTGCACAGATGTACTGTACATTCTGTTCTTTGCTAAGTAAACAGTGCGTTTCTTGCATTTCCAATGTGCGTTTGTAAGAATAAGACAACTTGAGGTGATTGCGTAGATTTCGTAATCCATCACGCATGAAATTTGCAAATACAATTGCGATAGTGGGACTTATAATGGACTCAGTCTATAAAGGATTTATACGACAATCATTTTTTTTTTTGCGTAGATTTATGAACCCCTGGTAAAATTCTTAGGAAGTATGTATAGAGAGTTATTTCGTGTAGATTGAATTTAATAAAAGAATTCCTTTGACTTTGCACACAATTCATAAAACAGATACTGAGAATGGAATAAGAATAACGAAGTTTCCTTTTGATGAAAAGTGGTGACACAGAAGGGTCCGAATTTACATTCTTTACATTTGTAATCCTTTTGATCGAGCAGATTCCATACTGGGTTCGAATGATGAGAGAAACATTTTTAAAAAAATTCATTTTTCTTATTGACACAAAAAATTGTCACTGTACGAAAGTCCACAGTGCGGTTTTAATATAAATTCGATTGGTAGATTCAATTAAATGGATGGATTATATCGGTCGCCTGATTGAAAGAAATACGTGATAAATTGTTTGATCCGATATTAAAAAGGTTTTCCCCGATTCAAAAGCCCTTTGAATACTTTCGGCAGACGTTGCATTACAAAGCGTTGACTGTAGCCACACACGATGCGTACAATTCAATCAATTTGAAGCGGGGGAGACGGCTTGAGTGCCTGTTTCGAACTTGTCTCGCTACCCCATTATAGAGACTTAATATTATTATACGCGCAATTTATGGACGACCCAAGCTCACTTTACCAATGTTAAAATTATATTTAAAAAATCGCACGTTTATAATTCAACAACTGCACGTCGTTTGTTCGTCGTTTGTACTCCGGTATGTGCGTCGAACGTACACCAGTTTATTAACGACAAATGACGTGCAAATCGCAAAATAAAACGGACTGATGATAGGCTGCTATGTTGTACCGAAATGGGAAGATCCTACCCTTAATTATAAATGGGAAATTCGCCTAAGCGATCAGCGATCGTCGCGTACATGTTCCCCATTCGTGGTCTTCATGTGAATTAATACTAATTCTGAATAATGAAATAATCAATGCTATTATAATCGGTTTGCGTAATCTGCAAATACATGTTAGAACGTGCTCGCTGTTTCGGTATTTAGGGTTCTTTTTCAAGATATCATCGCTAAAAGTGAGTTTCATTTCAATTTAAAGCTGGCACTACACTCTCGGCGAGATGACCCGGGAACAGGCGTATAGGAAAATGTAGAAGGTGCAGTCTCCTACGACCGTGGAATTTTTCGTTTCAACTTCGGTATTTCGAGCTCGGAATTCGATTGTTTGGAATCATATCAAGGGGAAGCAGTGTTGTTAGACCGAAAAATGTTGATCATAAAGACGGAAGAATGATGCGAGGAAGTGTGAATTCTTCTGTATTAAAGGAGACAATTTTTAATTGAGTTCAATTGAAACGAAGTTATTCCATCTGAAATAATCTTAGACTGAATGTTATTGCATTACGTTTTTAATAATTCGGCTAATGAAATACGAAGTCCCATGCCGGAGATATTTCTGATCCACACAAACAATTCACTGATGCATATCCTCCTCCTATTTCTGTCTTCATTACAGGGATAAGTAAGTAAAACTTGTTTTCTCGATTTTAGTAATTCCCCCGATAAGTCACAGCCGAAATTGAATAACTCTTTCAAAGTTAGTTTCAAAGATTGGAGCTTTTTATTAATACTAAAACTAATTACGTATGTAGAAATAATAGAATAGAATTTATTATAAAATATTTATTCAGAATCGACTAAGTGCATGGACCAGCGAGCGTCGTCGCATCGCGTCAGATCAGTAAGCGTCGCGTCGCGTCGCGTCGTCTCGTCGCAACATCAGATGATAGCGTCGCGACGATAGATGGCAGGTAGCATCAGTCCATGAAGGATCGCGGCAATTCGTTTAAACAAATGTCTACACCGATACCGAGGTGTAAAAGAGGCCGGCTTAAAGGGAGTGACCACTGACTTATAGTAGCCACCCCCAGAATTGCTTATTTGTCCACTGGTTAAGAATCGTGAAATAAAAATAGCAAGACTCATTTCTGTTCATTTAGTAATCAAAATCCAATCGATTTTTTCTCTTTATTTCATCGTAACATTCATTAGCACGTACATTGTATTGAAAGACCGACATACTTTACAATATTTTACAAATTGAGATACAGAAAATCTTAAACTAGATTGTAGTTCTTCGCTTGGTAGCGTTTGCAAAGACTTTGCAAACGCTGCCAACCCAGGTCTCACCGCGTGGAGGTGACTACGTTCGAGACCCGGACAGTGGGGATTGTCCACTGCCCCCTTCCCTATTAAATTGCCACCCTATTGGGACGTGGGTTTCGGCTTTCATCCCACCGAGAGAAACAGTTCTTCATCCCCTGCAACAAAAAGTATTGCATCCTCGTCTACCTCCGCAGCAATCCCTTCGAGTATACAGTTGCTTTATTAACATTCTGAGCATTTCCGATTCATGAAACAATGATTCATCTTCTCCCGAAAGTCAAAGTCAAGCCCGATTGAGTTCTCATTCGTTTCCTGACAGTCGATCTCTTTGGAGTCGTCTATTGCCCGCCGAAAGTCGACGCCTGTTGATTCGTCGTTCGCCTGTCAAAAGTTGATACCTGTTCCGTCCTCTGAACTGGATCCACTTGGTACAGGAAGACACTTGATACGACTTTAATTTCACAAAACGCGCAATTATCTTAGCAGGAACTAGGGCGATGCGACCTGTACAACACGGCTGCCAGAGCAGATTTCAGGGTGTCAGGGAGATTTACCTGCTGTTAATCACACATCGTAGAAGGGACAGGTAACCTCCCCGTCACCCTTAGCAACGCGTTTACCTTCGCTGTGGTAGGCGTGCCCTCCCGTGCTCGCAGAACGCGGAGGCAGCGGGGAAATACCCTACACGTGTCTCTGTCACCAATGAAACGGCTATCCTTACTACACAGATGTAATGTTTCATTGCTTGTGTTTTCCGCGAATTGATCCCCTCCGCTTTGACCCAGTTCCCTAAGAGAATAACCCCGAGTTACGGGTTAATGAACTGTGTACTTGATGAATGATCAAAAGTTTGAAACACGTCGATTTTAATGCACGTGATTTACAGTTCAGAAAAATGGCACCGACTTGTTCATCTGCGATTATCCATATTGAAAGTACGACAACATCACTCAAAATTAAAATCCATTTAAAAAATAAACCAGTTTAGCCTTCAACGTCTACCGATAAAAGAAAATTACATATTAAATATTTTTTTTAAATATCTGTCATACATTTAATAAAAATCATTGTATCGCGAGCTCCGATTTT
>NW_017166721.1:569608-574873 GCF_001652005.2 Ceratina calcarata | reverse complement strand
TGATAGCGTCGCGACGATAGATGGCAGGTAGCATCAGTCCATGAAGGATCGCGGCAATTCGTTTAAACAAATGTCTACACCGATACCGAGGTGTAAAAGAGGCCGGCTTAAAGGGAGTGACCACTGACTTATAGTAGCCACCCCCAGAATTGCTTATTTGTCCACTGGTTAAGAATCGTGAAATAAAAATAGCAAGACTCATTTCTGTTCATTTAGTAATCAAAATCCAATCGATTTTTTCTCTTTATTTCATCGTAACATTCATTAGCACGTACATTGTATTGAAAGACCGACATACTTTACAATATTTTACAAATTGAGATACAGAAAATCTTAAACTAGATTGTAGTTCTTCGCTTGGTAGCGTTTGCAAAGACTTTGCAAACGCTGCCAACCCAGGTCTCACCGCGTGGAGGTGACTACGTTCGAGACCCGGACAGTGGGGATTGTCCACTGCCCCCTTCCCTATTAAATTGCCACCCTATTGGGACGTGGGTTTCGGCTTTCATCCCACCGAGAGAAACAGTTCTTCATCCCCTGCAACAAAAAGTATTGCATCCTCGTCTACCTCCGCAGCAATCCCTTCGAGTATACAGTTGCTTTATTAACATTCTGAGCATTTCCGATTCATGAAACAATGATTCATCTTCTCCCGAAAGTCAAAGTCAAGCCCGATTGAGTTCTCATTCGTTTCCTGACAGTCGATCTCTTTGGAGTCGTCTATTGCCCGCCGAAAGTCGACGCCTGTTGATTCGTCGTTCGCCTGTCAAAAGTTGATACCTGTTCCGTCCTCTGAACTGGATCCACTTGGTACAGGAAGACACTTGATACGACTTTAATTTCACAAAACGCGCAATTATCTTAGCAGGAACTAGGGCGATGCGACCTGTACAACACGGCTGCCAGAGCAGATTTCAGGGTGTCAGGGAGATTTACCTGCTGTTAATCACACATCGTAGAAGGGACAGGTAACCTCCCCGTCACCCTTAGCAACGCGTTTACCTTCGCTGTGGTAGGCGTGCCCTCCCGTGCTCGCAGAACGCGGAGGCAGCGGGGAAATACCCTACACGTGTCTCTGTCACCAATGAAACGGCTATCCTTACTACACAGATGTAATGTTTCATTGCTTGTGTTTTCCGCGAATTGATCCCCTCCGCTTTGACCCAGTTCCCTAAGAGAATAACCCCGAGTTACGGGTTAATGAACTGTGTACTTGATGAATGATCAAAAGTTTGAAACACGTCGATTTTAATGCACGTGATTTACAGTTCAGAAAAATGGCACCGACTTGTTCATCTGCGATTATCCATATTGAAAGTATGACAACATCACTCAAAGTTAAAATCCATTTAAAAAATAAACCAGTTTAGCCTTCAACGTCTACCGATAAAAGAAAATTACATATTAAATATTTTTTTTAAATATCTGTCATACATTTAATAAAAATCATTGTATCGCGAGCTCCGATTTTCCATTCGAGTACAGATTTACTTATTCACGCTTAATAAATCTACGATTATTTCGTGCGTAAAATAAAACGACGAATATAGTCAATAATACGTGGGTTTATGGGAATTTCGTGTATGCTGCGAACCTGAGAATTTTATGAATGTTTATTGGGACGTATTCGACAAGAATGGTACTAACAAAGTACACTATTTTTTAAATCTCGTTGTATTCTACCGGCGGCATGTAAGCGTTTGATAAAAACAACCCTCCTGTTATGCGAGGCACGAGTGCAGTCGTAACCGGGTGTATTGTATGTGCACGGAAGTAATTCAATTTTTCCGTCCGATGGAACGTTCCCGGAGGATTCGCTTCATCAACTCGAGAAGCGCAACAATTGAACGAAATTCGGATGTATGATAGCAATTCGGCAGTTAGCAGCAGAAAAAAAAACTAACTTCCTGCACCAGAGGCATGCCGACCCATTGAAAATTTAGGGCGATTCTTCAGTATCTTTGAGAGGTTTAATAAAATTCTTGGACAGAAATTCACTTGATTTATCAGAGATTTATTTATGGAACTGCGAGAAATGATAGATTCTACGTGATCATAATACGATAGTCAGAATGAATGTGATTGACATGTTGAACAGATTCTAATTCCTACTGATAAGTATAAGAATCGAATCTTAGGCCTGTCAGTGGAAACCGGTATACACGTTTTAAATCTGAAGTACTAAAGGACAGAAGTAACCCATGGGATTATTCGCGGGTTTATATTCCTACCAGAAAATGAAAATAAGCAAGCATCGAGGTAAATTCGTGTTCTACTCAAGCGTTTCCCAGTCATAGAAGTCTAAATAGGTTCTATTGTTATGGGTATCATAAGCCATTCTATCCAAGCCGTTGATATAATTAACGACCCTCCTCTGATTTAGAGGAATATGGCAGACGTCTCTTCGGTCTAGCCTTTGCCCGGCTAAACGCTGCTAATCTACTGTCGGTGTTGAGACCGCGAGAGAAAGCGGAACAAGTAAAACTGGAGAAACAAATGGTCAATGGTACTTACTTATCGAAAAAAATGGTGCCAACGTATAGACCACGTGGCCGATAATGTAAATCGTGCGAGAAGTGTATACTAACATATTTAGGCACGCACCCGATTTATCTGAGTATCAAATGTAACGTGTGCGTGTGCGAACCGCGAGAAATTCTTGCCTTGTGCCGTTTCGCGATTCTATTTGTCAACACCGGCGAATATAGAGTAAGACATCGTGTATAAACGGAAAAGAGACAATAAGTCTGAACCGTATTAAAAAAATAAGTTTGCAGTTCGGAGTGTGCCACAAGGCAGCGTGCGATACGTATGACTTCGTATTATACTAGGTAAAATGGTACCTTTTTATTTAATGGTTTGAACGTATCATTGGTTCCTGTTTAAATAATACCGTGAATTGTCCCTGTTTCATTTTTGAAATGGACATTCCGCTTCCCCAGAACTCGCAAGATGAAACTAAACACACAACACGTCAGGAACTAATAGATAACTTATTGAAAAAGCTCAGTTTGGGGAATACGGTACCAAACAACGAAATAGAGCGCACACGTAACATAATTATTTACAATATCCGTGAGAGTGAACACGTCTCAGATAAAGAATTAGTACAGGATATTTTTAAGGAAATACACCCGGGGACCATTCCCATTGTAAGAGTAGTGCGATTCGACGCCGCGCAACCGTGTTCCAGTATTCGGCCACTTAGAATAACGTGTCAGACACTGGGAGACGTTCTAAAAATTATACAAAATAAACAGAAATACAAAGGACCAGGGCTAATAGTCGCCGACCAAACGTGTGCGCACCGAATGCCATTTCGCGTTCATGGGAGTGAACGTGGTGTGGGTGGTCGAAGTAAAAGAAGTAGAACTATGAAATATGTGAGCGATGCTCCGAATATAAGAAATCCCGATTGTTCTTGACAAAATGAGATTAAACGAACGTAAATAGTTGATTAGCATAAGTCTAATACGTTACCGAAGTGTCGGGGGGCTTCGATGCCGCGATTCGATTGTCGCGTGACCAGCACATGCGACAGGTCAAATGCTCGCAAGAGTCACGAGAGAATTGACGTCGACACGGCTGTGCTGAGATGTAAGTATCAAACCTAATTTCGCGTTTTTTCTAATTAAACTTAACACCGATTGAATTTTGCAGACGAAAGGTATAATTGAACAACGCTGGGGATCGAGTGCGAGCTGTTGGCGACAGCGGCTGAATAGCCGCCTGCTAGAAGTTACAATACAGCCGGACCACGCGCCGAATATTGCATCAAAGCCATCGCCATTCGTCCACAAACCGTCTAGTCAAGAGGAACATTATAAAAAGTACAATTAAACAATCCTGAAGCGGCTTAAATCATAAAGATGAATCGATTGCGAGCCGGCAACTAACAAGTGCGCGTTGAGACACAGTATAACTACCGTACACGTGCCACTCGTCAAATTTTAAGTCAGAGAAGTTCCGCAGAAATTCGAAGGGTTGCGTACAATTAAATTTTACGAAAAAAATTATCAAGCTATATTGTAAAGGAAAAGCGTCTACTAAAGCCAGCGAGTTCCTGAGTTTACGTTGAAGACGAAACAATTGTGGCGAACATGCCGCTAGAATATTGTATCTGTTCCGTGAAGTGCGTGATGTTAACTTTAACAAAACTGTATAAAAGGTGAATAATTAATATCTGATAAATATGAAGCGGTGATACCGTGTAATCGCGAGCCGACGTGGGAACCGGTCTCGATCGAACGCCCGATGCAAAATGCCAATCAAAGCCCTTTCGTACACTGCCTGCAGGGTCAGTTTTAATTAAACTCTATGAAAAAAAGAAGAGCAAACGGTTTTACACATCTGCAGCGATATAATCCGTGCGAGGGGTAGCTGTTCGCATGCCGGAGGCAGCGGAGGTCGGAACACGAAATTTTTACTGTCTGTCAAGAAAGTATAGAATCCAACAATGCTTTCTCGTTTTTCGATCGTTGTCCTGGTCCCGCGTGCCCGTCTGGGAGTTATACATCGATCAGATATGTTGTGAATATGTAAATTATTTTGTAAAACGTTTGTATGTACTTAATATCTTCATTTAATCGTCATTTGGAAATCAGAAGCGTAGTATACTGTATATGTACGATGGATAAATTATTGAACTAAATGTCCTCGCATAAATATTGTTCAGATGGTATTCAAAAATTCTATAAACTATACGAATGCATTTGATGTAACGCTGTCCATTGAAAGACTGCAACATTTTGATTAAAATCTAAGACTACTAATGACATGTTGTTGACTGTACATGTACATATACATATAAACACATAAAAGGTGTAGCAACATTGGAAAGATCGGAGTACATGTACTTAAGAATCGCAATAGAAGCAAAAAGAATACTCGCATTACTTTAGAAACGCATTTTTTAAAAAGAAATCAGACGTCGGAAGAACATTGCTAACAATAAACAACAAAAAAAAATTTTCGATCTTTCCGAGATTTTTCCAAGGGGTACCCCTTCAAATTTTGCAAAATTTTCGTTTTTGGCCAATAACTTCCAAACCGTTGGATCTACGGGAAAATTGCATCAGACCTTTCTTGTAGAGGACGACGAGATCTACAATTTCCATGTAAAAGTTCTTCGCTAGCATTAATAGTTTACGAGTTATTTGCAAAAAACTGTTTTTTCGTTTTTCGTCAATAACTCGTTAAATATTAATGCTAGCGAAAAACTTTTATACAGAAATTGTAGATCTCGTCGTCCTCTACAAGAAAGGT
>NW_017166721.1:528035-567800 GCF_001652005.2 Ceratina calcarata | reverse complement strand
CCCGACGCCTGATTTCTTTTTAATTATAGAAAATGCGTTTTTCTAAGGTACATAAACTTTTAGGATTGACTGTATAGCCAATACATCCTTAAATGAAACTGAAGATAGGAAACACATATTAAAAGATTGTCCGCAATATGATTTATTCAGACCTGTTGTCCTGAGTAATAATGAATTAACAACGATTCTCAAAACGAACGAGGAGAAACAAATTTTGGAAATTATCAACTTTGATAATTCGAATATGAAACTAAAAGCATTTTGCATGGATGAATAAAGACGATGGTACCTGAACCAAATAATGGACTAAACAGAATGTACTTTAATTTAAGAAAACCTTTTATATCAAGAGACTGAATAGGCTAAGCGATCGTAGTGTAAAAAATATGTTATGAGATACTGAAATTTTACTTCAATGTTACAACATTCTATATTTTAAATAAATTACACGCGCTGCATCCGTCATACGGAATACTCATCAAATTCCGAAGCCACTTCGCATGCATAAATAGGAAATGTAGCACGTTTTTTCTTTATCAAGCAGCGATGCATTAAAACTGGCTTCTTAGATTTACGCAAATCCGCCATATGTTCTATGCACGTGCAAAGTGAGTTCGGAATCCAATGAGACATCTGTACGTGCTGTATGTATGCACGTTCCTTCGAGCTCCCCTTCGTTCATTTTCACCCTCTCTTTCAGAGACAAGACAGGCCGCTGCCCCCTATTAAAAAGAGGCTGGTTGGGGCTGATAAAGCCACGAAATTAGGGAACCCACTTCAACGTGAATGCTTATGACCCGTAACAAAATAATCTGTGTAATCCGTCGCACACATGTGGCTCGGGGCTATGAATGCGAAATCAGTACGCACGAAAATATTCATTTCGTGCGGGAACGTACCGAATCCGCGCTTAGTTTCATTAAATTCTAAACGAGGGAAATATCGTCATTTATATTTCGATTCTATCATTAAAATATTTCTCTGCACGAAAGTATTCCGACTAAAATCTACAGCAAGAATTATTATTACAACTGCTTGCTGTTTTCATTGCATGTAATAAAATATTTTCATGCTGTAACGAAGAAAATTCTCATGCGTGCGAATACATATTATTGGGTTGGTAACTAAGTGATTGCGGATTTTAAATAAGAAGTCTATCGACAAACTCTTATTTATACTCTATTTATTATTATCTTATTTATACTCTTATTTATACTCTTATTTATTAAACAATTATTTAGTTGCCAACCCAATACCTATAATAATTTCACGAATGCACGTACATTACATTAATCGAAATCGCCGGACGAAATTTGGGAATTGGCACAAACGACGGGAGAAACAACGACGGATATCGCGAAAAGGAACTAAAACAGGCGGACGGTGTATCTGTAGACGTGAACTATAGACACAGACACGTAGTCGGTTTGTATTTGTGAAAGACGAATGTAGTGTGGGTGTTACGTGGACGAACCGTGAAGAGCCCCTGTTACCCCTGTGCCACCCCACGATCCTACTTTTCAGCGACGTCGAACATAGAGAGGGACACCGTTCAGAACAAAATACGAGATAGAACATCGAAATCACATTAAGACGATTAGTTTGACGCTCTGTAGAACAAAGACACCTGCGACACGTACAAATTCGCATTAGAGATACAACGAGCTTTGTATTTATCAGCTCGAGCGTATCAGTCCCTTCGCGGTTTCGAACATGCCCGCAATAAACAGGTGATAAAAAGGTTTCTCTTACATTTTTTAATGATAACGTAATTTTATAATATTTTCTAAATCGTGTTTTGACGTTAACATTACATTACATTAAGAATTTGATATAAATTTGCAACAATTGTATCTCAGCTTAAACGCGTGCGATTCTCAATGGCCTGGCGCCTTTCATAAGGGTTGTTATTATACTCTGTACGCTCGCAATGGTCATAGAAACGATCTCACGAGTATCTTGAAGCAAGGACTACCGTTTCACGATCAATAATTGATACAAGAGATAAACCTCCTAGAGGGTGCAATCTGTGAATCGGTATTAACTCACACATCTTTGAAAATTGTCAAAAGACCACTCTGCAGATATTAAGCAGTAGAGACTCATGTCGCGTGTGAGTTTCCAGTCGGACAGGAACCGGATTTGAGCTGAGGCTCGGGAGTGAACCCTCCGTATGAGGAAGAATAAGACACCCACCAAGATTAAATACCCCCGACGTATTTATGCACCTGCGTGGAAAGTAGCTTCCTATCACCAGCGAGCGACTCGCGTGGGAGATAGCATCCCACCATCCGGGAACCAGCGTAGGAAATGGCATCCCACCACCCATCAGTTTGCCCGTGGCCATCCGAGCGACGACTCATAGACGGTACTTGGTTTCAGTGATGGAAGAAACGAGGTGAAGTGAATTCGAACACCGGCATAGGAAGAAGAAATGTTTAATCATCGTTTATCTCATCTCTAACCAGTCCAAGAATTCGGTCGATTGCCGCCACCAAGTGAAATTCCTAGGCGCAATTACGTATCTGCCTGGGAAGTATCGTCCCTTCATCCGGCATTTATCCGGAGCCAGTGGGCCGGCAAGCTGTACGCAATCCTGGCTCCAGCAAGCGAAGAAATGAAGAGACGTGAACTCGAGCAGCGGTGCGGGAAAGCCGAGCGTTTAATCGTCGTTTATCTCACCTCTAACCAGTTTAAGTTATCGGTCGTTCGACGGGGATGTGGACATCCCACCAACGTTGAATTCTCCAACGCAGTCACGCCCCCGCGTGGGAGATAACTCCCCACCAACTGATCGTTTACCCGGAGCCGAGTGCCGGCCCGCGCTGCGCCGACGATGTGCGCTGCACTGGATTCCGACAGAGCACATTTCGAATTGTCAGTTGCATCGAGGATTCTGTGCTGAGAACAGGTTTCAGCACAGAATCTTCGCTGTGACTCTGGTAATCCGCAGACATAGGACTTCTAAAAAACACTACGTGCTTCACTGTTTTTTTAGAGGTGTTGTGTCCTTGGATTACCGGACCGTATTTCGTGATTGATTCAGTGGTGCACTTGTTTCATTCTTACTTCGCTGCTCTCTCGTGCAGTGATAATAGTGATGGGATCTTTACTATCAAAGAATAAGAGAGTAAAAAAGGAAGCTTTACTATCGAAAAATAAAAGAATAAAAGAAGAAGCTTTACTATCAAAGAATCATTTTTTAATGATAACGTAATTTTATAATATTTTCTAAATCGTGTTTTGACGTTAACATTACATTACATTAAGAATTTGATATAAATTTGCAACAATTGTATCTCAGCTTAAACGCGTGCGATTCTCAATGGCCTGGCGCCTTTCATAAGGGTTGTTATTATACTCTGTACGCTCGCAATGGTCATAGAAACGATCTCACGAGTATCTTGAAGCAAGGACTACCGTTTCACGATCAATAATTGATACAAGAGATAAACCTCCTAGAGGGTGCAATCTGTGAATCGGTATTAACTCACACATCTTTGAAAATTGTCAAAAGACCACTCTGCAGATATTAAGCAGTAGAGACTCATGTCGCGTGTGAGTTTCCAGTCGGACAGGAACCGGATTTGAGCTGAGGCTCGGGAGTGAACCCTCCGTATGAGGAAGAATAAGACACCCACCAAGATTAAATACCCCCGACGTATTTATGCACCTGCGTGGAAAGTAGCTTCCTATCACCAGCGAGCGACTCGCGTGGGAGATAGCATCCCACCATCCGGGAACCAGCGTAGGAAATGGCATCCCACCACCCATCAGTTTGCCCGTGGCCATCCGAGCGACGACTCATAGACGGTACTTGGTTTCAGTGATGGAAGAAACGAGGTGAAGTGAATTCGAACACCGGCATAGGAAGAAGAAATGTTTAATCATCGTTTATCTCATCTCTAACCAGTCCAAGAATTCGGTCGATTGCCGCCACCAAGTGAAATTCCTAGGCGCAATTACGTATCTGCCTGGGAAGTATCGTCCCTTCATCCGGCATTTATCCGGAGCCAGTGGGCCGGCAAGCTGTACGCAATCCTGGCTCCAGCAAGCGAAGAAATGAAGAGACGTGAACTCGAGCAGCGGTGCGGGAAAGCCGAGCGTTTAATCGTCGTTTATCTCACCTCTAACCAGTTTAAGTTATCGGTCGTTCGACGGGGATGTGGACATCCCACCAACGTTGAATTCTCCAACGCAGTCACGCCCCCGCGTGGGAGATAACTCCCCACCAACTGATCGTTTACCCGGAGCCGAGTGCCGGCCCGCGCTGCGCCGACGATGTGCGCTGCACTGGATTCCGACAGAGCACATTTCGAATTGTCAGTTGCATCGAGGATTCTGTGCTGAGAACAGGTTTCAGCACAGAATCTTCGCTGTGACTCTGGTAATCCGCAGACATAGGACTTCTAAAAAACACTACGTGCTTCACTGTTTTTTTTAGAGGTGTTGTGTCCTTGGATTACCGGACCGTCATTTCGTGATTGATTCAGTGGTGCACTTGTTTCATTCTTACTTCGCTGCTCTCTCGTGCAGTGATAATAGTGATGGGATCTTTACTATCAAAGAATAAGAGAGTAAAAAAGGAAGCTTTACTATCGAAAAATAAAAGAATAAAAGAAGAAGCTTTACTATCAAAGAATAAGAGAGTAAAAGAGGAAGCTGTTGAGAGGAAGTTGTTGAGAGAGAACTTTCGTACTGGCACCCTTGAAGTACGTCTGGCCAAGTGCATGGAAATGCAACTGCCGCACAAACATTTAATAAATGGGGGCATCACGATATACATGCGGCGTTTTACGACGAACATCCACGACCACGACACCAGGGTACGGTTATAAAAGCCGTTCCAATCGTAAGGGTTGCTCTGGTTTGAAGATCTGCTCTGGGCGCTTTTTCTACAGCACCGGTAAGTCACAAGCCCATCATCAATTACTTTTACCTATACGTTGACGTTTACCTGTAGCTACAATGAGCCCAACTAATATTTAAAGTCAAGTATGATTATTTATGCACCGTGCAAAAGTCTGCAGGTTGAACGTCGCGCCGGCTCATTGTCAGGGAGTTCGATGCTTCCACGTAACTATCTTATGTTCTTCCAGCTTATAAATTACAAGTATTCTCAATAACTTATTATTAACTGCTGCGTCAACGTAAGTATCCGACGTAAGACACGCCGTATGTAACGACGAGTTAAAGTGAATGACATGCACAATCATTAATGTTTAAAATTTGTTATTATTTCAATTTACCATGTGCAATTATCATGTGAAGAACATATAATGTTCATACTGTTTGTATACTTTTAAAAATTTCGCAAGACTATAGAAATCATATCTCGTTTATAGAAAATTTGAATCATCCTTTATTGTGTACTTAGTATAATATTTCTTACGCTGGCGTGGCAAATAAATTCGTTTCAAAGGGAACGAGGGGATCAAATCCGCTGCTGTTTGAGGTCCAGGTAGCTACGACTTTTTTACGACATCTTAACTGAGGATGAACAATTTTACCAATAAGTAACTACTTCGCTATTGCATTTAATTTTAGTTTTAACAGCATGCATGTCTACATTCAATGTATAATATTATTCGGTATGTAAATAGTGTAAATAGAAATTAGTAGAATGGCGCCGCGTTAAGTATGATAGAATAAAAGTATCGTTGATGAGCCATTTTAATATTTTATGATACTTGTTATTCGGTGTTTTTTGTTCATTTTCCTGAACAATTGTAGTGAACCCATTTTTGATTCTCGTCGAATCATCGAAGGTCTGAAAATGGGGTACGGCAATCACTCGTATTTTCTTGGGATATGAGGGGGTGGGAAATAGACTGAGCGATGTAGAAAAATTATTAAACTGTCATGTTTATTGTTAATATTGACTACAAATATTTTTATTCATCGATTACAGTAATAAAAAGCCAATTTCTTTCATTAATACATATTCCTTGTACGAACATATTGCTTGCTGGAGACGCCAATCAACATCTTTTACATCAGATAAGCTTCATCCCCTTTTATACCTTTAAGAAAATACGAGCGACTTTATTACTTGATTTTACTCTTACATTTGTACAACTTCGCGCTTCAATATGAGATTGTTTGTGATTGGTCTTTATGCTTTGATCCTGAGTAAAAACATTGAGTAGAGATCACTACCTCGTCGGTGGTAGAAACGATAAATGTTCGGGAGATCTTACTCAGTTGATCACAGGAACCGCAAGAATTATACTTTATCGGTTGCTCAGGTTCGGTTAGGTCGGATCGTAGTTGGTAGAGTAGTTCTCTACCTATCAGGTTCGATTTGCAGTCAGCGTTGAGATATGGGGTGGGTTCTTTCGCCCATGCGCGACGTTACTGCAAAGTGCAAACGCGCGTGCATATCATTGTTTCAAACATGCGTGCGCGTCAGCAACGTATTTATGAACTGTATAATCTATTGTACAAATATTTTGGAAAGTACCAAAGTATAATGAGATTTGCGAATACGTATTAGTATAATGCTTAATGAATATAAAAATTTTATTTTCCAAGATAATAAATCAATAACTGTAAAAATCTTCTTTTCTGTTTGGTCGGCTATTTCAATTGATGATTGATTATGGATACTATTCTGGGCCAGTTGTGCTACGAACAGCTAACATCTCAGCATGTCCGAAGACATCACCCGTAAGCAAATTTCACACTTGTAAATATGTACATAGTATATTCGACATAATAGGAGACGAGGGACACGACAATTACGTAGCTAATTACTCGTTTTTAATTTTTGCAGAAGAACAAATTATGTAGTTTTTGAAAATCTCGATCGGAAAGGAAGTAAAGCATTGCCAGTGACGACTCGAGTCAAGACGCGATATGAAGAGGAATAGTTGCGACGATGCGATTCGAGTCGTCACTGAGAGTGCTTTGCTTCATCTTTACCTCAACTGGCTGCCTCTCCTACCCCTGGCGAACACTGCCCGGCTCGACAACTAATTTCTCATTACCCAGTTCCTGGCGTTAGACTACTTTTGTTTACATAAACGAAGTACAAAATTGAGAAAGTGTTTATAACAGATTTTGCAAATTGCGCTATAAAATTCTCATTATAACTTATATTATATTATATTAATATTTAAAAATTAGTTAGATATATTTTTATAACTCTATATAGTATTATCTGAAATAATTGTTATCACACTGTACTATGATTGTTATACTATATAGTTGATATGTGATATATTGATATATGCAAAAAATTGTACTTAATTAATAAATTATATAGATGTTACAGCTGGAAGGGGCCATCTAAAAATGCGTTCTATTTTTATCTTATGATTTAATGTGATTCTATTCAAAGTCTAAAGTCAAATGAACGTACATATTAAAAATCTATTTAACAATACATACAATTTTTGTTTCATTCGAATGAAGAATGATTGCAAAAATACAGATCACGGTCTTTAAGCACGATTACATAGAATTTAGGAAAATTTCAGGAGGAGAGGTAGAAAATAATTATGATGTGGTTGGGCGAATTGGTATCAACAGTAAAATTAGGGCTTTTGATTTCATATTCGTCCCACATCAAACCAGTAAAAAACGACCAGGGAGATGGACAAAAGGTACTTGTGATCTGATATTTTGCTGGTTTACACTACCGCAGGTCGTTCAGCCAGACGAGACAACAGAGACAGCAAAGACGCATCGATATCATCGAATAAGAACTGCTAAACGTTTCTCGTTCGTATTAGCAAATAAGACCAGCCGTTCTTTTAATCATGCGTTGCTCTTTTGTGCTTCTGCTGCCTCGTCTCGCTGGATGAACTATGGTAACATCAACACCGAAGACTCGATTACCAAGGAATCAAGAAAATGTAAATGTCTGTAGAAGAAGGGAAGAAAACTAAAGGAAGGAATGCTCGTAAAACAACGCTACGAGCTACGACACCAAATACTTGAGGATGTAATAAATTAGATCGTTTCCCAGAACCCGACGCATCGACTGGTCATTATAACTTTCATGACTTAAATGTATTAATGACCAGATGATCATGGGGTCTTGTAAATATTTGGATTGTAGTAAAATTGATACTTCTAGCAAGAAACACTATCGAAATCATGACGGAATCACAGTTTTTATACTATTTTAAAGTATACATCGCAAATGTAATCCCGAAAATGTAAATTAAAATTGACACCAATGTATGACCACGTCCCATCCTTATCCCTTCCTGATGGAAAACGACCACCACCTCCCCGTGGTTTCCATCGGGCAATGATACCTCGTACAATACTAATCAACACAAATAATTGTTCGTTGATAGCTATTTGTAAAGAGATATCATTGGCCAAGAGTGGTCTCAGAGCTCCTTCTGTGAAAGCTCTCAGTGATTAGAAACGAACGTAATTCAAAAGTTAGCAGCTTTAGCTCATCACTACCCACGGAACATTAAAAAATGAAGCCGCAGAGATGCCAAATCATCCATCTCCTCACTGGCGCGATGTGCACGCTGTGCACTAGGGATTTAAGACGGAAGCTTAGAACAGCCTACGGTAGCCCAGTCAGTGCAGCCCCCTGTACAAGGGTAGCGCAGCCAGACAACTTTTAACGTTTGTTGATAACCACTGCAAAAGCACGCACAGAACAGAAGAACGTCGAGCGGCGTTCAAGGGGACCAAAAAAATCGATTATATTCAGGGGCGATGTATAAGGGGTTGCTCGATTATTAAAAAAGTTGTGCGCTAAACAATTTTGATTTTATATAGAGTCCGATGAAAGGGTCGGCGAAAGCTTAAGACTCAAGCTATAGTATTGATAGCTACGGAAAATGTGTTCGGCGATCGTAAAATGTTTCGCCGACCCGGCACAAATCTAATCGTACCGACTATGTGAAGATCTAACATCGCTGAGCACAGGTAGATCTACACATAGCCGAACCGTTCCGCGCCGCTCTTGGAACACATTTGACAAAACCATAGCTAATAAGACTTTTATGTATAAATTGCTGGGTGGAAAATCCTCCGAGGATTCCGACAGCGTCGTTTCGGTTCAAAATATATCGATGATCTAACGCGGCGCGGTCCACCCAACATGATCCGACACGGCTCGGCTGTAAGGAGATCTACTTTAAATCTAGCCAAGTGGCTCAACACCAGATCATTAAAAATCGACTGAAACTTGACGGAAATGAACCAGCGGCAACGCAGACAAGATCGGTTAGCCTTCTAAAAAAAGCAGCAATAACAATGTTCGTTCTTTGTTCTAAAACTATCAACGCCTGAGTAGATGATCCCGCGATAGCGTAACAAAAAAAAGGAAAGTTGCTTAGTTATCTAATCTTGAGCCGGAGGGAGGCCGAATCTCGCTCCAGATCCTCGACAACGGCTGATACGATCAGCTATTCGGGTGAAATTCTTCAAGTTTCGAAAAACCGTCGACGCGTGCGACTGCTGACTCGACGATGCGATTTTATTACCGAACTCCAACGACTACAATTCTTGCACCAACCACGTTTTGCCTTGCCAAGAACAATTCGCGTACTTCGAACGCTTCAAGGACGAATTTCTTCAAGCGAAGAAATCATTTTTTTATTACGAATAATCTGTTTCTTTCGCTTTGGAATAATTTTAATTTTAAGAACGAAACACATGAGTTCCAATGTTCTTGAAGAGGTTCAAAATCGCAGAATTGAGTGAAGAAGAATATCGCGAACCGTTATGGCAATGATGGATTTTAAAGTATATTAGATACTTCGTCATCTAACAACCGATCAACGGTGTAGATCAGTCTACTGGCACGTCTAGCCATCAGCATCGCCATCAGTTTTCGCCTCAGCAATTCACAGGGCAGACGCCTCGGCTTAACATCGGTCATCACCTCAATAATCTCAAGAGCAGATTCTCAGCATCACCATATGACCAAACATCGTGTCGGTAATGGAGCCAACATAATCGTAAGTCATACTTGTCACTTCGCTGTTCTTTCAAATCCGTTTTTAATCCTCTGTCGAACGTTAATCATCACAAGATTTTCTTTATATTCTTCTGATACTAATTGCAATAGTTCGTTTAATTAGCGTTCTATTGCACATCCAACTCATCGTATTGCGACCGAAAATGAATACAGACAAGTATGCATTGATGTTAAATACTTACGATGAGCGATATGTACGTGTGGCCAAATTACGAGTTGGATGTATGTCTGTTAACGTATCAATCATGGCAATGAGGAACTAATTGATTCTCCATCTGGTTCCATTGTGCCTGGCCGCAAAAATCGATCTCACCCTTCGTAATCCAGTGTCTACGATTCATTAATCTGTTCGTCCTTTCTTGAGCGCCGTGATTCGAATTATAATTTTCAATAACGACAACCATATGATAAAACTGTATGATTTTATTCACGTCGCAAGCTCCTTTCTCTTTAATTCCCCTCACTTTGTAATTTTTTTTCTACGAAGCTCGCGAAATAACTATAAGGAATGCTGTACTCAGAAGTGACACGAGGTCACGATAAAGTAGATATGAAAAATTAAAAGGGCAAAAATGCAGCAATTTCGCGGTAGACACTTTGTACGGATGAACGGAGAACTTTATCGCTAACCATTAACAACATAAACTCGCAACCGAGTTAATACCGCCACCGATAAGAAAATGATAATAACGAATTAATAACTACAGATAAGTGTGCCCATATTAAAAGCTGAATTTTAATGGAAACGAACACGCGGCTGGAATTTAGTGCACCCCAGAGATGTAGCCGCAATTTTATGCACATGCAGTCGCCTCGGATTATTTATTCACACCTTATATATGTATATATTCATTTGGAACAGAGCCAAAAAAGGTCCGCGAAGAAGGTACCCTTCCGAAATTAATTTATCCAATTACAATATTAATCTGAGTTAATCTGATGTATTATAATTCGATATGTTCAAATTATTTTTAAATTTATCAATTAATAATTATTGATTGACTATGAAGCAAAGAAATGGGTCGATAACATGAAATCAAAAGAAAAGCAATGTTTCCTTTAATGAAACATATATTTCCGCGAATCCTTTTTGCATCTCTTGAAAATCGCGTCGCTTCGTTTAAAAGCTCCGCGTATTATTTTTTCGCGCTGGATTTTACCACTGGTAATGCAAATGTTCTTAGATATACTGCGTGTTGCTCAACGCACGGGCGGGTAATCGAAATCATACGAGTTGTCGCGCCCCGGCGCGGCGGTGACGATAAAAGCGTGCCGTTAAACACTGGATTACAAATTAAGTGTGCGGACATTAGATCCTTGGCTAGTTGCCAATAATAAATATCCGGCGATCCCAGGGTGCGATTAACAATTTGAATCTCGTTTCTTGTTCCTTCGCAGACCTCGGATGGACGTAGGAAAAAAGAAACCCGAAGAGCGCAACTTAAAGTCGATCTGCGCAAGCACAGGTGCAAGGGACATAAATAGGAGAAGCTTGGACTGGTACGCGCACTTGTGCTTCAACTATCCTACTACCCGCGTCGTACTATCGCTCCGTGACGCGAATTTTTTTTGTTCATGCACAGCTATCCACTCCGTACGTTGTTCTGTTTGTTTTACAATTGGCCGAACGTCAGCCGATCTCGTTTGTCTACAGCTGCGTCTGGTGTTATCCTCATCGTTCTATTGGATTTCCGTAGCGTTTCCCGCTTCGAAAATCCAGCTCAGCTCAACCAGGTAAGCATAGTATCCTTTTGCCTTACGTTTATAACGCGATTAGAAATCAAATTTCTCAATTTCTAATGAAATAAAACGCTGATTTTTTAAAGAATAGATTTTTTTTTAATTAGACTAACTTTTTGAAATGATTCAACGATTAGACGTATTATGTATTACAATACATCGAAGTATACTATGAATATGAATATTGAAATGATTCACGAGCTTGTTTGTCTCATCTTTTCATATGCTTTGCTTTTTACTCAACTGCTTAGGTGCGAATCATTCGACTGAGGATCTATCGGTTCAGCCTGCGGGATTCTCGCAGGGTGACATCCTTTTCGTGTCATTGGATTTTCCTCGCGGTTGCCCCTTTGAGACGTTCCATCTCCCTTCAGCCCGGTTTACAGGTAAGGTTTTTACATTCCGTACTTAAACGAGAACATCGTGGACCATAATTGTACCATCGCTTTTGATCAAAGGAATTCAATCTTGAAATTTTTTATCGATACTTGCGGATAACAATGAGTGATAAAAATATGAGAGGAGTTTAGCACTGTCGAATGAGAAAGTATCATATACATGTACATTTATGACGGTACTTCCTATTAAACTAACTCGTTAGCGAGCTTGGAAAATGAAAGTGATTTTGAAATTACGGACACATTCCACTCAGTTCAAGAGTGGAATAGTTAATTAGCGACTGAGTTTATTAAAAACGAAATCGTATTGGTCACATTGCGGTGGTTGTTATTTCAAGGTTTCAATTATGGTCCTCGAGTTCGGGGATCACGCTGATTACGGCGGCGCGCAGGATGAAGTTAAAGCGCATTCGAAAATCCCGCATGCACGTAGAATAAACCTGAGGTTTTGAACGGGTTCTTGGAAGTAATTCATTTTTCCCAAGACATTCGGAAACTACGAAATTACCGAAATCGTAACTCAGCAGTTGATGAATGACGTGAATATTATTTATAATATTTTTCCTATAATAAGCATGTACATTTACTTTCAATGCACCCATTGCTTGTTTGTAATTAAAATAAACGGCAATCATTCATGAGGAAATTGTTTCATTTCATTTTTATGCGTCCTTATTCTCGTTTCACAAGGAAAGCTTAGTCTTGTTATATGAGATTAGAAACACGATAGCGACCCATGTCATCTTTAAACCGTTCGGACGAGGGTTAGAAAAAGCTAGGTAGGCGAATCTAGAAACACTTATCTAAGAAGTCTTAGCTGTTCGCAGAAAGCCCAATTATTTCGTCGAATCGCGAGCCTCGATCAAACGTTTAATCAATCCGCGGCGGGCCTCGTCTCCGGCACGAGACTGCGACACGTTCGGCCACCGTGGCGATAATCTTTCACCCAGATACAACGGTACGATAAAGCAACGCCACTTGGACGCTGTTTTTTATGCGGCTTATCAATTTAATCTCTCTTAATAATAGCCCTTTTCACCCCCTTTCACGGTTCCCTTTTCTCTCTTCGTTCGCTCGCCACAGTCACGATGGACAATATCGGTCGATGGCTCGACGTGTCACCCTGCGGGCTTTTCCTTCGACCCTTGCCATTGACCGTTTCATAACTAGTGAATCGAATCTCGGCAGCGCGCGGAATTAACGTGGGAATATACGTGAACCGAATCGACGACCGTTTGAATGCGTCGATGTTTTAATTACGAAATCTCTGCACATCCTCCCGGGTGGAAAAATAATAATTCCAACGGCCGTGGAAAACCTGCTCTCCCGTTCCACGAATGTCCACCCGAGGGACTCGGTCGGTTGTAAATCAGCTCTAACCGAGACGCGTACAACGGAGCCGCGATTTTGCCGCGTGAAAAATCCGTCCGAGCACCGAGTTAAAAGACGGACTGCTCTTTCGCAACGAGCAGACGAAACTTTACGAATTTTTCGCGAGATCCTACGAGATTTCCTGCAATCTTAAAATCGAGGGAAGGACGCGACGTTTCTTTGTTCCTTTCGTATTATGTAAATCCCAACGACCATCGTCCCGTTCTCGCTGATAATTTTTCATAAAAGAGAGCCGGAGATCGTTAGATCTTTATGCGTCCTGATGCATTAATCTTTTGTCCTGCAATAACGTGATATTACTTCGTCCTTCGTATTTGCTATTTCCATTGACTGTTACGGCACAAGTTAAAGTGAGAATTTTCAAGATAAATAGCTTCCAGAAATAATTCACTACTTAGAAGTAATAAACATTCTCCTCCATCTAACCCGAGGATAATTGTAACAGTGCATTCTAAGCGTTAATTCAGTAACTGCTGCATTAGAACTCAATTTTAGATTCTCCAATTTGCGAACCACTTAGCAAGATCGGTATTTCAGTAATATACCGCATGTGGCAAGTCCGAGCCCCGCGGATTACGAGGCGATCTCACGTATCGCGCCGATAGCTCAATTCATTTGCTTAGAACGTAGAAGAGTGTCTCTTGAACAGGATTACCCGCGTGTTTCCTGATAACTCGATGTATTAGCTAACCCCGGACGAAACACTTCATTATAAGCGAATGCTGTATTATCCATGGCCTGTTCCCTAAATCTGTTAGTACATTATTTAAACGGTTTTTCTCTCCCGTAGTACATCCCGCATTATCCTGCGTAATGGCGTGTATGCGCATAATACAAATTGCATAGAGCGTCTTTATAAAAATGCTTCTCTCAAGGAAAATTGCATCGGCGTATAATAAAATAAAAAGGAACGGGCACGTTTTCACAAACAGGATACTGTGAATACCGCACAGGTACTCGGCAAACCAACCATTTCCGAGGACGTTATTTACATTTTTTTACTCGAACGCAGCTCGGCGGTGGAATAATGATCGGTGAAACGAAGCAATTACTTTACGCAAATACGTTCGAAAATCGAGAGGGATCATAGAATCGTGTAGTGAGTGAAATTACTGCTCGGATGCGCTGCGACAGAGGGATTAATCGATTTTCAATTGCGTACCGCGTACGAAACATTAATGCAAGTAGTTGTTAAATTGTCCGATTTAAAACGAATTCGATTCGCGGGAAGATCGCGAAACGCGAGAGACTTCTTAAAAATACCCATTCCTTTCGATCATTCTTAATTCGCCCACGTACTATCTAAAAGGCTTTGGATCAACGATTTCCTCTTCCCATGTTGACAATATTGATCCGCAGTTAGCGTTTGGTAAACTCATTGAAAAACGAGCATGTAAAATTTCACGAAGACCTTTCTCGATTGTCCTTTTTACTCTCGAACATACTGGCAGTACGCTTAGTTGGCACATCACTCGCAGAATATTATATCCTTTAAAGAGAGCGCCTTCAATTATCGATTTTCCGAAGAGCTGCGCTGTAGCTGCTGGGGCGCTCAATCGGACGCACCGCGCTCCGTTGAGGAGACTCTTTTGCACATTTCATCCTTCGTTTGTATTCACATCCGTGTATCTTGTTTGGTTAAATTAGTAATACACACAGTGTTAGTCAATTAACTCGGAATGATAGAATCATAAGGATTTAAGCGAAAGAAGAGAGGCAACGGTGCGATAATAATATTGAAACATATTCGTTCTTCCGAGGGGTATTTATATTTGAATTCATGAAACACTCTCTTAATGTTGGTACAGATGGACTGATTGTATGTGTATTCACGATCGTGAGAATAATTGTATAATTGCCCTGCCCCTATGGGAATTGCATCCCGACTTCCGTAGGGAATGCGATTACAGTATTCATGGCGCGGAATAAACTATGCATATTCAGATTTGAGTTATTTGAAGGAATTTATATTATACATATAATTGACGAAACATCTATGCAGCGTTTAAATTATTAATAGCCTGGACAGGAGTTTTGTTTTTGTTCAAATCAAAAATAAAATCTACATGATTTTTCATCTGAATTGAGAAATGAGGAGTTGCGCCTAGTTTGAATATGGAAATTCAAATATTTCGCGGAGCATTTAACTGCTTTTTTACGAAGCTCGCGGCAGTTGGTCGGTTACTTCAAACTCATTTTTTTTCGATGCAAATCGGAGTTCAGGACACAGGAGCGTGTCAAGATCGTAGTGTTAAACAGAATTAATTGTTACTGGTATGTAGCTGTAGTTGTTAGATATAAAAAGTCCTGTAATTTCCTTCTAACTCCACTTGTTAAGAACATTTGACGATCGACGAAATAATTAATCAATTACTCTTGAAATATTCGAGATAGAAAAAAATTGTATACGGCCTTTTTTAGCGTCAATAATTAATTAATAAATAAAATTGTTTATTGCAAAGACTTTTTCTTCGTTTTTGGTTCTGCGATTTTATCATGCGCAAGAGTCAATTATTAGTACACCTTTTGACAGAGTGAACCTACTGTTCTTTTTTGTACTGTGGCTGAAGTTCCCTCTATTTACCAAAACGATTATGGTTGAGCGTCGTTTAGCTGCCGCGATCGGTACGACTGCACACTCGCAGTAATTGCATGTTCGAATATACAATTAAGGGATTTCATCTACGACACATTGTAGCTGGTGGACATTTTGTTAATTCTATTCGACTCGCTGTAACAGCCGAGGTTAACGAAAGGTCGGGCAGAAAATTACTCGGCCCGATGACTGGATGATGCTTATTAAATTAGACAACGTGCTCGATTACTATACTTCCTGCGTACAGCTTCCACGTAGTATTTCAGCATTTTTAATACCCCATAGATACCACTCGATACATTTTCATCTTATTGTCACATTAAATTCGTTATTTTCAAATTGCTACGTTTATGCATACGAAATCTCCCTTAAACGTAGCAAATGTACGATATCGAATATCTGTAATATTTATCAGCTACTCGTTTACCTTGCAAAATCATTCAATGTGTTCATAATCCTGAATAATAATTATCTGGATTATGAATATTAAAATCTGTAAATCCGTCGAGTGCTGCGTTTCATTTTTGAGTACTGGCTAATCGAAGATTACCAAACGTGTTCAATGTACAAATTTTATCATAATGGTCAATAATTATTTCGTAATAGCGCTTATGGAAATTACAATGCATACTATATTATCAGTCATGCTAGAATATGAATTACCATATAGTATATCTTTGATTCATAGTAATAAAAAATGTGAAAAGACATAATAATTGATTTTCATTAAAAATAAAAACTTTCGATATGCTTTCACGTAACATATAATCATTTTTACAAATATAAAATCGTTCCGGTAAAGCTCGGATAATCTCCGTCGCGGTAGACGTGTACGATGCTGTACCGGATAATAGGGATTGAAATGATTGACGGAAGGTTTTTTTCCTCCTGGTTGATAGCTAGCTTTTTTGTGAGAACGCGCAACATATGTTGAACGGAACGTTTGAGGTATCGAATAAACTTATTTTTAACAAATACTATCGAGCTCTAATGTTGCCATAAAGCGACGAGAAAATAAACCTGCCAGTCGACAGTGGCTATATTGCGTAAACATTCGAAACTGACGGTTTGAAAGCAATAACCGGTGTTATGAAACCGTTTCGTGAATCAAAAACGGATCCGATTTTACTGAAACGCGGGTTATCGTCTCTCGGAACTACCGTTTCGTGACTAACAGCTTCAGGCTACTTTGTTTATACACTCAAATTCTACAAGATTCAGTAAACTCTTCTCTAATCGAGTTTCGTAGGATATTATTTAGTCTAAATTTATTCATCATCTTGCATGTAAAATATGTAGCATGTAATTGTGTACTTCTTTAAAATTATTTATTTCAGACGTTGTTGGCTCGTAAAGAAATAATATTTGAAATAGTGAGAAATTGATAGAATTATATTAGCTCGTTCATGGAATGAAAACGATGTTTCCCAATACAAAACAATCCGATTATGTGGTATAGCAAGCTTTCTAGTCCTCCGTTAAATAGATCAGACTACTGCTTCTGGTATGACTTTCCAACGAAATGATCCCGTTCCTGAGGAAATACCTCGGGCGGATGGATGCTTCATTAATATTAGATTTGCACTGAATTATTGTTTTGTTGATCTTGTCATCAGCATGACCTAAATTGAACCTGCTAACACAAATTCGATAAAATCTGCGTTCATGCAACTTTCAAATGTTTCGAGAAGCTGAACGTGCATCAGCAGGAAACTTCCTTACGCGTCCGCAATATTTTATTCATAAATCAAAGAATGTTTCGTTGAAAGCGATCGATCTATCATCTATTTTGCAAATCATCACCAAGTGTTCCAATCCTGCCTTTAATTTTCTTATCGCATGATTATCAGCTCGATACTTAATACAAATTTATGTAGAGCAGAAAGGAAGTAGGATTCGAGCCGAGATAATTTTCACGGGAATAACCGAAGGAAAATCAAACACCGTCCCCTTTCGTTTCGCAAGAATTGTTTTTCGACAAGCGTTAATGAATTTTAATCAAGGAAGTTGAGAACACGGAAGAATCTCTGATGGTACGGCTAGTTCAAAAGCGATTTCGAATATTATCTCGCCGCGAAACAGCCTAGCTAAATTGTAACGCATGAGTAATTCTCGTAACCGAGCGAGTCTTCGCGCATATACCGAAAGCCTTTTTCCAAGAAATTGCCAACTTTCGTAAATCAGGTTACGAAACTTTTCAAAGTTCATGCCTTAGACCTGAGAGACTGGGTAATTCTCGAATACGGATCTCTTCGACGCACAGCGCAAATGTTATTCGCTCGAAAAATGCTTGCCATATTTATCTCATACGTCAGAACACATATTCCAATGTTCTCTTGAAGAAAATAGATCATCGATTTTTATACAAAATGAAATCCAGATTGACATTCAAAAATAATTTGTATTTTACTTTTAACTCTGCACAATTTGTCAAATTATAAGCGTATAGCTAATATAGGATGTGCAATTCGTCTTTAAATAAAAAAAAAAGCACGAAGTAACGGTGCTAAGCAATATGAGAGAATTTTTTTCATCTGAAGAACGATTTCGCTTTCTGTGAGGACAAGTAGGAAATCCCGTGGGCAACATTTTACGAGTGTGGACGAAATATGCCGCACCTGACCAGGCCGGCACGGGTGGCTCGATTTCTCGCGTGATGTATTGCCAGAGGGCGGCGAGAGATCGGGCTCCCATAAATTATCCGCGGTTTGCTGCCGCTGCTTTTCAACAAATGCTAGCTACTTGAGAAATCTTTGCCGGAACTCTAGTAGCTCACGCGGAGCTGATACTATTAACGTTGGCTAATACTTGAAGCCACTCTCACCTGTTCCCTCTGTTGTATTTTCACGGGGAAAAGCCCCGGTCACGAACGCGTTAACTGATGAAAGATCAATATGGGGCAACGATAACCGCGATGGTAAAAGTGGAGCAACTAAGAGTTGTATGAAACTTCCTTTTCGTTTTACGATAATCATTGCGTCTCGCTATATTTTAATCAGTCTATTATATAAAATGAAAACGTTTGCATGTTAGCAGTAATCTAAAACTCAGTTTAATATTATTTATCGCGCCTATTTCGAATACACGTTTATTCTACCTTTCAGCAGCCTGACACCAAAATCTGTATGTATGTATATTATACGTAGCCCGCGACACTTTCAACAGAAGGCACGTGGTTGGGTGGTGGCAATTCGCGATGAACGACGCCGCAGGGAGCCGTATAAACGCCGTAGCCCACGTCTAAACGGCGAATCGCGTTGATTGGCGAAACTACACGACTCGTTCAACTTCGGTGAAAAAACGTAATTGCGTTATTTTGTTCTGTCAGCCCTTCTAAATGCTTCCTTTTCAACTTTCGAGAAAGCAAAACCCTGCATCGCGTGAATACCACTATTGCTGCTGCTTTGTGCGGTTCGGAATTGCTTCGGAAAATGCATTGTATAGAAGTTACTTCTTGATATCGATGAAACGTGCGGAATAAAAACGACGCAAGAAATATTTCCTATAATTCCATTTCATATTCATATTTATGAGCAATAATAGTCGAGAATATAGAAATTCAATGTTTTTTGTAATTATATAGAAAGATAAAATAAGTGTGTCTGTTATCGTACTCGAAATAAGAAAATCTGCAAACTTTTAAATACTCTCGATAATAATTAGTCCGCGTCATACGAGAAGTTCATAAAACGTTTTTCTGAGTCAGAGAAAATAATCACTTGTGGAAGTTGCATACGTTTAATTAAGAGACCATTGAAAGTTTCCATGAGACCAGAATTTTAAACATTGAAGAGATTTGGCAAGATAGATGGCAAAGTAGCAGCAAGTAATAATGAGAACTTTCGAACTAATGATTGTGTATCAAAGAATAATTCTCTTATTAATATTCACAGAGCTCTTTTTACTTCGGTACAGTTCTGAAAAAGTTTATTTCGAAGGTTTTCGCAAGGCGAGGAACTTCGCACTTGAAATAATCAACTTAAACGCGGACGTATGTCTCCGTTCTCTAAAAACTAATTCTCCGAGATAACTTCCCTTAAAAAATAGTCAACGTTGAAAGTTACTTCCACAATTCAGTATTACTCCACTTGCATTCATTTTCAAACATTTAACCCATTACGTAGGAGTTTTGAAAAATGCGATTTTATATCTCATGGAAAAATTGTGAAACGTTCATATTTTATTTTAATTAATTGCATACTGTGGGACAAAATGTTCGCCTAAATCACGGTTGCCTTTCAAAGTGTGTTTTATTCGGCTCGATAAGGCGAGCAACACGTGTTCCATTTCACTCCTCTATCCGCGCACGAGCCATGAGCCAGCCTTTACTGTCTGCTCGAGATACACATCAGTCACTTATGGCAAATGTAGTTAGGTAGAATGGTTCGAAAAACCATGATTGATCACCGATTTTTGCATTGCGAGAGTACAGTTCTATCAACGAGAACAGTAATGGTATAAAACCGTGTAACATTATCTATAGTATAGAAATTACATTAATGGTCTCTCCGTTTGAGAACATGGATTTCGCATTTGCAAGAGAATAGAAATGCAGAGATAAATTCACATATACTCTTTTCTTACTATATGAATCACTAAATATATTCGCATATCTGAATGCTCATATAAAAATCGGAATTTGTAAATTGGTATTATAAGTGCTCGCACTTTGCAGTACTCGTTAAAATTATCTGTTCGAAGCGAAATTGCATTAGAACAAATGTTTACACGAGCTAGTGTACGTCGAAACGTTCGGCGACGGTAATCCAAAACTACATCTCGTTAGTAGTTTCAGTTTAATCCGAGTTTGGATCTGTTCGGTTTATCATTTCCCTCTAATATTCAACGCAATGGGGCATAAACAACCTGTCCTTTCTTGACCATGTCCAAACGATAATTGCGGCACCTAATGAAAACTTGCTTCTTGCTCAACGCTTTTAGCAAATACGATCGCCATCGTTTGTCCGATTAAACGTTCCCAAAAATTAATAATGTTAATTGGCTTCAATCTTAAACCCTATGAAGCATAAGAAATTATCAGAAAAATCTATGAAACATAGTCGGTTATGATAGTACAAAGAGAAGGTGCAACGTGTCAGAGACGTTTAAAAGTTAATGCAATTTAACGTTCGGCCAGATGAACTAATAACCAGTGACGTTTAGATTATACGATCTGAACTAATCAAACTCTGCGATTGCTTGGCTGAGAACGGTTTAGGAAATTTAAGCTACTCTGAAGTTTACTTATCTTCTGCGTGATTTGCGCGACTCCACGGTTAATGGTGCATCTACTATGCTACTCGAGGACGGTGTTTGTACGTATTGCTTCCTATCAAACGATACCGGAACGTGATGAAAATTTGTCGATACTGGTTTTAGGTTTACCCTCCCGCTTCGTGTTTTCTAGTTTGACTCTCAGTCTTACTATCGGGAAAGGTTGATGACGAGTAAAATGGAGCGCATATAGTCGCACCTTATTCCTATATTTCTTCTATCAACTGTGTACATACATGCCCGTAAACTATAATATACGATACGAACAAGTACGACGAAGAAATACGTGACATTATTATATATGGGATGAAGTTCAACAGATGAAAGTGGTCCTTATAAACACACCTTTCAGGATATTTTGCTAGTGACAAGAGAGTTTTATAGACGCCCCTATAACACTTCGCTTTATACCGGCAGCTCGCGGACATGATTTATGCATGATGATACTTGCCCTTATTTTCCTCACATTTTTCAGAATCTCTTCCGTATTTTTCATGCTAAGCAGACTAAGCGTACTTCAATTTTTAACCCGTTCAAAGCTGAATGGTTTAATTAATAGTTCGAAGCGTCGTTCACTTTGTATTAAAGAATCTGTCTATAAATATCAGGTTTATCTATTTTTTTCTGCTTCTGTCAATTACACAAGAGAAAATTTATTTCCGCATTGTTCGATCAAGAGAGACGGGCAAATAATGACAGACAATTTTCAAGTTTTATTACCAATTGATATCGAACATAATATAGATACGAAGAAGCAGGCGCGCGTGATAAGAAGCAACTTGGTGACCTGTTGATACAACCATTATCTCGGTTAAACTTACGGAAAGGTACTTGAAAGTTTGCACGAAAAAAAGCAGAAGTTCTTCCAACGGTTGGAGTCTGGAGCTTCTGACGATCATTTCCTACTTGTACATTAACGCCTAAAGCAATCCTCTCATTAGGGTAGATCGTCGTAGCATAGCTGCTCTTACGAGCTTTCATTTAAAGCGGAATAGCTGCACCGCACTTAATCCAAGTCGTTTACTGCTAAACAGGTTGCATTCCCTTTACTTCTAGCTATTTTACGTTCGTCAAGCAAATTTTCACGTTAGATTAGATTAGATCATCATATTGAATAATAGGAGATTCTAAGGATTCATGGATTTACAATTAATAATTGATTTCATGTGTTACTGTTTGTTCGTTCTTAGAAATTCGGAGAACGATTCAATTCAACTGTTGGTCGTGTCATCAGGCAGAGATAATTGTCCGCCTTCGGTGAACGTGCAAATTGTCGATTGTAGAAGTATCGCACACGCAGCCCGGTAAGTAACTTTACGCAGTAATAAATATTAAACGTAATTGTTTTCAAGCGAAATAGTTAGTGTAGTTAGGGCGGAGATAATTAATCAACGCTACTAATTACCGAAATTAAGCGTATCGGATGACCGTTGGACGCGGTGTTCGGGAAAAGGGTTAAGCTCTCATTGCATTCGACTCTGGGTTATACGTTTAAAATAGGTCCAAAGAATTTTGATACCCGTGCACATTTATCGCCGCGTTCGTCGGGCTTGCGTTATCGATCCGCGGCGTTTAATTATATTTTTAAACTACGATGTGCACCAAGTCATTAATGCAGTATAAACTTTTCACCGTCACTGGATACCTGGAACCGTGAAGTGTGAAATATCGGCATTGTTCAGATCTCTCTCTCTCTCTCTCTCTCTCTCTCTTTCCCCTCTTAAGTAACAACGCAAACCGATAGCTATTAAAAAAAAATGAGGTTGAAAAGTGGAATTCGATACTTATTATTCAACTACTCGTACATCGTACACCGCGTTTCGGAGAGTTGAGTAAAATCCTCGATAAATTCTTTCTACTATGTTCGATAATTATTCCAGTGTAAAATCTTCGGCAATTGTTTGATCTAGCTTCTGTTGGGAACAATGAACCGCACAGTACGTTTTATTGCTTTCTGCGAATTATCACTGGCCGTATTAAATTCACTCGCCAAATGATTTTATTTGCCGCCGATTAAGCTTATTACCGTAATGCGTTTACACGGTCCGCGGGGATAATACATTTTAATCCAATCGAACGATTGATTTCCGAACGAACTAACTCCAGTCGCTGTTCACCGCGAATTATACCGAAATCACGACTTATGTTAGAATTGTCAGAACTTCTGCTTATTGAAATATTTTCGTTGCTCTACCATTTCATATCCGAGCCGTTCAGTCAAACTGCACGCAGTTTCCTATATTCAATGGTCTTTTTTTAAAAACAGTTTCAAGATTCAAAATAATTCCTTCTTGCTCTAAAATTCATTCAAATGTAATGTTTTTAAAATTTGGTTGAATAATTGACTTGGCTATGGGTAAATATTATCGAGTTCCTTTAGTATGTAGTTCCGACTGGAACGGTTTCAATATAAACCCCGATATTTCAAGTGGCTCATTCGCTCTGCCCGCTTCTGTTCAGAAACGAATATGAAAACGGCAAACACGACGAAATAATAACGTTCAGTTTAATTGGCTTAATGTTTTCTCGTTAAACTTTACAATTTATCTCAGGTTTCAAATGCCGATTTTGATAACTATAATCATTGTTTTCACTTCTTTTATTCGCTTAGTTCATTTTGAAAAGAGTAGTAAGGGAAATCCTATTGACGTCGCGCGATTTCTAAGAGCATCCTGTAGTAACAAAGTTTAAGCACAATTGCCTGTTGCGCAGAGGTTGCCGGTGCAACGTTAAATGCTCGACAATTGTAATCCAATCTATCCGAGTCCCATGTCAAACGATCACGAAGGTTGAATTGGTAATAAGTTAATAAGCTCTTAAGCTTGTCTAATATTAGATTAAAAGCAATCGAGTCACGGTCTGAAACATCTATTCGAGAATCCACTTTCGCCTCAAGACGTAGAGTCGGGCTCTTGCGATTTATATTTCACTCATCAATAAATTGTTACGCAGACATGCGTCGGACTTTTACGAGTTACAATTTTAGTGGAATATAAACGGTAAAACAATCGCAAAATTCAACCCGACGATACACGCTGTGGGAATGAGAAAATTCTACCTTTGAGAGGGAAATTCGTTCGAGGGTGAGCGAACAGTGATCGCGGACATGTAATCCGATTTGAGATCATTTAATAATAATTGAGTGACCCAACTTCTTTAATTACGGTCATGTTTAGGTGCGACTTTTTCTAACGAGTTCTTGGCATTATCTCGATTAAAATGAAACCAAACACGATGTATCTCGAATTGTATTCATGCATAATATGTAGAATCACGCTGTATGCAGTATCACGTTGAGTTTCGCAACTGTTTTACGGTTTATACTCCGTTCATCAGAATTCAACGCACGTCTGTATCAATCGTGTAACAATTAGTCCGTTCGTTATTTCTGGTTAAATTTTGTAATTACACCTGTCAATCTGACCGAGATCCAGCGTGGAAATTGTGAATTCTACGGGCAGGAAAACTGTTAACGAAAAAACTACTGACCGCTCGTACATACAATCAGGAATGGCGTTTCGTGCGTGTCCGCGTGTTGTCATTCATATTTTTTTGAAAAAATAGATAGCAGTGATAATATTGATAGCGTTTTGTAAAAATTCGTCAGGTGTCCAGGTTTAAGTGCTTTCAACGATACTGCCACCGGCCACGATAACCCGCAAAAAAATATTTCGTGAAACCTGTCAATCAAATTGTTATACGTCGCACAAACTGGGGATCGCAGGGAACTGTCAAGATCAATTTCAGGAGGTCTACAAACTCCGTCACGTTCTCGCGTACAGAATACAATTTTATAATAAAAAAAAAAACACAAACCGACCGAACTCTCTACTCTGTGTACATAGTTAATGAGTCCCTTTCGAGGGTAAAAAAGTTTTAAACAAAAGTTCGTGATCCAAACAATGTTTAATATAAAATTCAGCTTCGAGGGAGAAACGCAGTTTTTATAAAAAAAGATAATTCAAGTTCCAAAGTCGTGCGACTGACTTTGTATACGTTTTCAGTTTCATGTTTAGTTACGTCTTCCTGCTAAGAACGATGATATATTTTCTAGAACCAAGATACGTTTTTTGTTGATGTATCGTGAATGAATGTGGCACGTAGGGAGTTTTTATTCGCGGCCCACGACGTCATCGATTCGTAGCTTAAAGCTGCGTATCGTTCATTAAAAGCTACTTGCAATATTTTCTCTCAACAAGAAATCACTTATTGGATAGGAAAAATGTCAACAGAATTATTTGAAAGAGGCTCTTTTATATCACGTGTCTCATTAATTATACCTTTTCGTATATTTTTCAAACAAGGACGAACTATCTATACAGATATAAATTCTGAATTCTCCTTTGACCATTGAAACGCAAGAAAAAATCGACCGTGCCGAGTTTTAATTAAGATTTTCATTCTTTGTTCTCTGTACCTCCTGTGCCGGGGTTACAGGTTTCGCGGCCGAACTCCGCGTTTCCAAAGCGATAACGTACACAGTGACGGGACGATGTGTATGTAAGGAAACGAGGGGAGGATCTCAAATACGTATTAATGAAATGATCATCGGAGGGTTAATTCTACTATCATTACTCTATCAGTTCTCTCTATCAGATTTTAATTAGACGTCACATACTCTCGCAATCTTCCCAGATTATAAACAGTGAGAAAGTTTAATTGAAACGTATTCTGCGTACTTATAAAAAGAATTTGATATGAATGTTGCACGTACGTTTGCAGGATATCGTAATATTTAAATGCTAGGATGAAATATCATAAATCTTTTAATTTCCGAAATTAGCTAATGATATTTAACAGAAAAATAATAGGGAAACGGTTGAGGACGATAATGTAATGATAATACAGATTAGTCGAGCCGACGGCGGCGCGCGACGAGAATATCACAAAGTAATTATTAATTACTAGAGCCGGTCGTAGAAACGCGGAGCGCGGACAGAGGAGAGAACTGGTTTCAGCTTTGTCGCGCAAGTGAAATTATACGGAAGGCAAACCGGGTGGACGCTTTTGCTTTCGACGAGGACAGACCATGTAACTGTATGCGTTCTAACGAGATTCCACTGAAGTGGGACCGCAAATGATAAAAACTAATAATATTCGCTTTCACAAAGCGAACAGTTTACGGTACGTTCATCGTTAAAACGCGGCGGAGTTCTCTTTATTTTTTCGAGGCATAAACGTCATAAACATCCTTTGCAAGCGACGAGCGTCGAACAATGCAATACAGCAGTCGACTTGGAACATCTTTTTTCTACCTCTATTCTATTTCGGTCGCGTGAAATATTTTCGGACCGTTGCTCGAATTTATAACGCCGCTCGAATTGAAAACCGAATATCGTTAAACATAATCTTGATGGATCATCGCATATGGAACGTTTCAATTTTATAATGGACAACATTCAATTTTCCCTGATTGCTAATTTCGCGACGAATCCTGGTAGAAATTAAGAAACCCGGTCCCCTGGTCGTTACTTTTATCCCGCGACGGAGAAAACGACAGTCGCCCGCAATTGTGTCAGAGACAGAGGCTCGGGTCAATGAGGGTATACAAAGGACAAGCCAGTTAATCTTTGAAGGTTGCCGACTAATTTAACGGTCGAACCTCGTCGAGATACACCGCGATCGATCATTAGGTGCAGGGACCGGTCGAGTTCGAGCCTCCTGGCTCGTTTGTACGCGCGACAATGCAGCTACGTAGCAGCAACAACGAGCCACCACCGACCGGTACCTCCGGTCAGTCTGTTCCCGTTTCTGGCCTGGGAGATGTTGCGGCGTAGTTTCAATTGCTTAGAAATCCTCCTCGGGATTTCAATGCACAACACAGGAAGCTTAGAAAGTTGGCCGTAGCCGGGGGAAACCCCGGGGTGGAGGACACGCCGTCACGGCGCCAATAATTAATTTCGAACGTCGGAACAATGACACATCCGCTTTATCGCGCTCAACTTTCGATGTCCGCGGTGAAACTGTCTTGTTTCTAACCGCACAACGTTTTCACTCTCTCGTCCCTAACCGAGTTTCTCTTCTATATATATTTTTAGGGCGACCAAGCTTTAAAGGAGAAGGGTTCATTAATTTATGAATGAATTCTATTTAGGTTTTCAATTCACCTCTACTTGTACAAAATGTATTCCAATTGTAGGCTAATTTTTAACGTGAATCGTTCAGAAAAATCGTAAAAGTTACACTTTTATTTTCTCTAGTGATCTTCTTAAGTATATGCATGTGGATTTCATGATTTTTATATAAAAATGAACGTGCAAATGGACATGCTCGTGAAAGCTTCGCTTTCCAAGTGTTGACGTTCAAATTTTAACTGCAATGACCATTTATCCGCAACACTTCTCAATGTAAATTCTCTTTCGCCCCTATTTTCGACATCGCGGTCGGTGCATACGATCGCGTTGACATCGCAGCCTTGCGAATCGTAATTAACGGCGATGACTGCTTCATAATTGTGATTAGCATAATTATCGTGATTAGCAGAACGTCCGCGCGCGTCATGGTTTCATGTAAATCGGATGGACGAACGGTCAATCAGATATATCTCCCATAACGCGTTCAATCGTTCGACTCGTTATAGACACGAAGTACTTAACTATATTTCAATAATTGTTTGAAGTACTCACGATATTTTGCATGCATGGATATAAATTAAAAACTGTTCAAGAGTCGCTCACAGGTTTAAATATCATCGACGCTTTATATAAGCGGATGATATCAAAACCGATGTTTCATATTGGTATTACAAATATAGAGTCTCTCAGGAATTCAAATGGAATTTTTACGAGACGAAGAGACAAAAGACGACTTATGAACGTGGTATCAAAAATTAATCCTGTAGCGAAAGCCATTTTATATATTAAAGCCTGTCCTATTAAATTGTTAATCGAATATTTTCGAATAAATCACATTAATTTTTTATATCTTTAAAAACAATTATTTCATCGGAAATAAAATATCCACTGCAGAAAGAAGATGACGCTGGTCATATTTATCTGATCGTCCGCAGGAGTTGTACAAATGAAATTCGTGTATCGGTTAATACCTTTGTTGGTCACGAGTGATCAATAGAATGCAACTTCCCCATTATGTGAAAAAGCGCTTGCATTCGATTGATATTTCAACGGGGAAATTAGATCACCTTTCACGTGCACACGTTTCCCATGCGTCCGGGAATATTCAGATAAACGCAAAAAGGATAATGGTCCAATGTAATTTTTCAGAGATTCTCTATACAATATCCCGCAATCTGTACCAACTCGATCAATGAATGATTAACAAAAAAATATTTAATCTGGCTTGCGAAGCATTAAAACAATACGTAAATGCAAATGCAGAATCGACTGAAATCTGGAACAGTTATTATCCATGTATTAACCGCAGACAGCTCGATTAATCTCTGTGAGACAAGTTTTACTCCTTGATAAATTGATTAAAACTGCTGAAGCTAATATAAATTAGTTTCCTGATTAAATAGAAATTATTTCACTATAAGCAGATACGTGGCTGACGTAGAACTTTTATAAGCTCTCTGAAGAAACTCTCTTTTTTCGTGATTTTAAGAATCGATGATTTAAACCGTGTCCGAGAATAAAAACATGGTTGTTCAAAATATTACACGTTTCTCTGGAATTTCCAGGATGATTGCATAAATGCTTAAAATAAGGATAAACTGGGCGGTAAAAATAGCTCCTTTGACCCGAGCCTTTGTTTGAGTTATGTTTAAAGCTGGTTTTGACAGATCTGATTTGTGATTTCAAGTTTATATCGTCGCGGCATACTCATTTTCTTCTTATCTCTGATTTAACATAAAATACGGCACTTGGAAAGTACGCGGTCAACGGTCTAATTTAATGATTAAATAATAATATATTATAAGGCGAAGATAATTCCTTATATGTATGTCAAAGAAGTAGACATTTATCTAAATATAGCACAACAGCCAAGTTATTGATTTTTACTTTTTTGTATTACAACCCCTGCACGATGCTGACATATAAATGTGACGATATACTGAATAAACTGAGAAGATGCGAACGGTTCCTTTGCAATTTGATAAATTAATTATATTCATAGTTGATCTTCTCCTCTCGAATAATGAGTGTATACGATGCACGGGATACTCACTGGTGGAAACTCACCCGTGATTTCGCTATTGTGTAATTGATGATCCCAACAAGGATTTCCGGAATTACACGCACCTCTACCTCGATCCCTTTCCTTTGTCAATGGTCAATAGCGGTAATTTGTCGAGGACGCGAGCAACAACGCAATTTTGCAAACGTGACGATCGAATAAATTACTCAGGAATTGATAGTCGACCATGGAAGCGGGGATTATACCAAGCGACGGATTTTCTCTATCCTGCAAGGGCGTTTTATTCAATCTCAATTGAGATCTGCATGAATAATCTTGGACCTCGATTACGTTGAAATTTAAATAACTCCGAGCTATCTAAACTATAATAATTAGACTTCTCGTCTCTCTTTTTATCCGTATGCAATTTACACTCGCCGGATTTCGAACGATATTCTAATCTCGAATGTAGAGAACGTGCGAACGTGAATAAAATGAAAATTCGTATCGGACTCTCCGTTCAGCGAAAATTGATTTTGCGTTCACGTGGTAAATACGATACTCGCGCACTTGACCAAAATTCGCTTTGACACAGTTTACTACAAATGTTATTCGTGTTATATCAAATAAATATCTCAAATCAAAGTAAAATCGTGTATTCAGGAACATCGGAAGACTAATTATTTGTTAGTAAAAATCGTAATAATTTTATCAGTCATTACGAATTAATTATTACAGAGAACCTAAAAAATGAGGACAAGAGAATTCCGACATTTGCAATTTCATTCACTGTTTAATTGCATAAGAAAGCGTGCAGAAAATTGGTATCGACGTTTAGATAGCTATTTAAAAACGTGTCGACAATGACTACTTGAAGTTCAAGGGGATGCAATCGATTAAAATTCGTTATCTGATGATTCTGATTAGAAAGCTGAATGTGAGAAAATTGGAACGTTGGTAGTGACGCTAGGACGACGCGCGACGCTACAAATAAGAGCGCAGGGCTTATTCTTTCCTAACGAGAAGGAGGGAGAGTTGAATTTGTAGGCAGGAATTCTCTCCTTTTACCTTTCGTAGTAAAATGAACTTATGAAATTAGTCAAAGACAACAAAGTCGAGGTATACTTTTTAACCCTCGGTCTGCTGTGCCGTAATCACGGGTTTTACGGACGAGCTTCTCGTTTCGAGTGCGATAGCGTACGTAATGACGGGACGGTGTGTATGTAAGGGGGTCTCGGAGGTGGAAGCGAAGGGAGGACTGTATATATGTATTAATCAAATATCAGAGAATAATTCTGGCTTGGCAATTCGCGCTGCAATAGTAGGGCTAAAAATGCATATTTACATTGCGGTTCATCATGCATTATTGAGTCCTTCGGCAAATATGAAATATCACAAAATGGCTTGTAGATTAAAGCGACGAGAACAACAATATAAGAGTAGCGGAATGGCGTGTATGTAAATTGCTTTTTCTCACGAACTATGGGGAAGACCACAAACATGCATTAACGAAATATCGATGCAGATTAGAAATGAAATCGGTATTCGAAACATGGCAGTATTTCTTATGGACGAACAAGGTTTTATTTCCACGATTAAAAAATCTGGACTTATTTCCAAGAACAACGCGAGAGTAATTAAACTGATCGGCGTGCCGACGACTCGCCTTTCGTCTTCGTGTAAGTTACCGAAAATTAGATCGCTTGTATCAAATTGAAAGTGTATCGGGCGTGCAGCGACGGAGAAGGAAACGTAATCGGGCGAGATAATTAAATAAGACGGTGCCGCGTTTCGTAGTTGCTCACTTACTAAACGCGCGAAACGAAACTGAGCTCCAGCTGGCTCGGTAGTCAATTTCTTCCGCAGGTAAAGTACGAACTCGAAGCGTGATTCGTTAATTACGTGTCCGATTTCAAGCCACCGCGGACTGCCGCTTTTCAATACAATCGCACATTAACCAGTGCATTTTGGGGACAAAGATATGAATTACGAGCCAAAGCAGTCATTATTAAAATGAGGATTTCATACATATTGTTAAAACGAGAATATGTACATCGGATGTGCAGAAAAGTTCGTGCAACATGCAAAAGGATATAGAATCACGATACCTGTATTCATACTATAAAGGTTTAAACAATCAGGGGAAGCTCCTGTTGATTTCACGTGTTCCAAATTAAATCCACCCCCTGCAATATCCGCGCGTTCACGGATTTTATGGACGCATCACATTATATTGACATCCCATAAACCAGGATCATGCTTGCGCGAGAAACATGACTGATCACTTCCCATTTCGACAAAATGCTATTTTAACGTATTCGGTAATCATATGGTGGATTGGTATCAACCAGTCGCGATAAGATCCCTGCATAAATCTTTCTTATCAGATGACCTCATAAAAAAGAAATCTAGGAGTATTAAATTAGGTGTTCCTCGCGGGAAATTAAATCTAACCCGCTCCATCGAACGGCTCGTAACAAATGAGCACAGCATAGCAACGTGCGTTTCTAGTCCACGGATAATAATTATGAAATATCACAAAATGGCTTGTAGATTAAAGCGACGAGAACAACAATATAAGAGTAGCGGAATGGCGTGTATGTAAATTGCTTTTTCTCACGAACTATGGGGAAGACCACAAACATGCATTAACGAAATATCGATGCAGATTAGAAATGAAATCGGTATTCGAAACATGGCAGTATTTCTTATGGACGAACAAGGTTTTATTTCCACGATTAAAAAATCTGGACTTATTTCCAAGAACAACGCGAGAGTAATTAAACTGATCGGCGTGCCGACGACTCGCCTTTCGTCTTCGTGTAAGTTACCGAAAATTAGATCGCTTGTATCAAATTGAAAGTGTATCGGGCGTGCAGCGACGGAGAAGGAAACGTAATCGGGCGAGATAATTAAATAAGACGGTGCCGCGTTTCGTAGTTGCTCACTTACTAAACGCGCGAAACGAAACTGAGCTCCAGCTGGCTCGGTAGTCAATTTCTTCCGCAGGTAAAGTACGAACTCGAAGCGTGATTCGTTAATTACGTGTCCGATTTCAAGCCACCGCGGACTGCCGCTTTTCAATACAATCGCACATTAACCAGTGCATTTTGGGGACAAAGATATGAATTACGAGCCAAAGCAGTCATTATTAAAATGAGGATTTCATACATATTGTTAAAACGAGAATATGTACATCGGATGTGCAGAAAAGTTCGTGCAACATGCAAAAGGATATAGAATCACGATACCTGTATTCATACTATAAAGGTTTAAACAATCAGGGGAAGCTCCTGTTGATTTCACGTGTTCCAAATTAAATCCACCCCCTGCAATATCCGCGCGTTCACGGATTTTATGGACGCATCACATTATATTGACATCCCATAAACCAGGATCATGCTTGCGCGAGAAACATGACTGATCACTTCCCATTTCGACAAAATGCTATTTTAACGTATTCGGTAATCATATGGTGGATTGGTATCAACCAGTCGCGATAAGATCCCTGCATAAATCTTTCTTATCAGATGACCTCATAAAAAAGAAATCTAGGAGTATTAAATTAGGTGTTCCTCGCGGGAAATTAAATCTAACCCGCTCCATCGAACGGCTCGTAACAAATGAGCACAGCATAGCAACGTGCGTTTCTAGTCCACGGATAATAAATGGATACGTGGATGATCCAATAAATGAAACGTTCACTTCGCGCGTTGAAAAGTTATTGTGAATTTATCATTTATCTGAAGGAGGGGAGCTAGTGTGGATATGAACATCAGTTCTTACTTGAGATGAGTTCTTAGAAAAGTGGACGTTCTTTCGACATTTAAGAACGTTACGAAGTTATTGAACCGCTTACGAATAAACTCGCAGAAGTGACACAAATAGGTTGCGTTAAAACCGTTTCTCAAATCCTGAGACGACCGATTAACTAAGCGTGCAGTTTCTCGCTCGGCGTCGAATAAACGACAATTCTAGTTCTTAGCTCGCGCGAGGCCGAGGGTGAGGAATCGCGGAAAGTTAGCGGCATTGGATTTCTCACGAGGAGCAGCGGGGTCGTACTTGGGAAACAGCTGAAATCGTTAGTCCTCGTTTGCACGTAAATCTCGCACAGCTGTCGCCGGGCTGCCGATGGAAGGAGACAGGCTGCGCGTTTCTCGCGTTTCGCAGTCATCCCGACGGATGAACGCAGCGAATCGCTGGCCAGCCATAATTTAGTAAGCTCCTTAAAGCTCGAGGAGGTGCTACGCATACATATAGGGCGCTGTATTCATCGCGTCTCGTCGCGTTGCCACGCTTCGACGGGATGACGCGGTGACCGACAAACACGGCACGATTCAAATGAAACTTCCGGCTTGGCTGCGCTCGCGACGATTCCCGTCTTGCTCCATTTACGCTGTTATTGTAACGTCTTAATACCCTCAATGGGAACTAATGCCATTGCGAGAAACGAGAGATGCTTACGGGGCAGGGTTCGCGTTTTTAGAACTATCGTCTCTTTCCTTTTCGTTTCACGAGCTCGCGAGATTAATTATAAAATTCTGAAACTTTCTTCGAGACCGAATTAAAAACTTATAATTAAAATTCGAATTAGGTTTTCTTGTTAGAAAAATCCGGTTGGAAGATCCTATCATTCTTTATAAATAATAAGTGTCGGTGTCTTGCGATTCGCGATTTTATTTATTGTTTTGTCAATTGTTTCACTTTTTTTTTTTTTTATAAAATGCCGCGTCATCGTTAGCCGCTAACTGCCCTCCCGGAAACTGGTGATTCCAGTATTTCACGATTTTCACATTTTGTAACCGTCAGCTGTCAATATCACGAGTGCCTTGGGCGAAAGGCTTTCAATATTTTGCGGTAGAAACCTTCGCGAAACTATCTATCTGTGAAACTGTTAATTACAATAGCCGAGAACGCTTCGACGCCAACGAATGCAAGAGCAACGGTAAAAATAAATTTTTTGACGGAATATCGATTTCACTATTTAACCTTGGGCTTCTCAAGTTAAAAATATTTTGTCTTATCGTCCTCAATTATGAACACTACGAAAGATTAAATACTTTGTGGCAGGAATTGATCGTCTGATATGCGCCAATTTAATATTTAGATTTCATTCGAGATTCCATTCTCAGTCGTGAATTTTTTCATCCCTCATAGAAGAGCTACAAGGTACTAAACCGACAGTTGAAACGATTCTATGTTCTTGATATAAATCTAGAACGACGCCAGTGATAACGTATTAAACGATCACTTGCACTAGGATTGGTGGCAGAGTGGCTATATTGTTTTTGAAATCTCCAGAGATTTCCCTTGATATATCAGGTTTATGAAAGGAAACGCGAAGCTCTTTGAGCCGAGCCATTTTTCCGTAATGGAGGAAAATGAAGCTCCTAGTTTCGCCCTGATGTGTTGACGAGAATTTTTATCACTTCGTCCTCTGCAGATTATTTTAATAAAAAGTATACGAGACCCCACATTTGACAAAATTCATTAACCTCTCTAATTCGTCTAATACTCTTAACAATATCAATTATTAAAAATATTCCAGTGTATCTTCATTTACTGTGCTGAGGTTGCGGATTTCGCGGCCGAACTTCGCGCCTCGAGAACGATAAGCATGGTGCATAGTGGCAATTATGGTATCTCGTTTCTTTCGAGCTATAAGGAAAACCTCGTAGCGGAAATAAAACCGAATAAGTATTATTGAAATATCGGTGTGGGTGAAAAATTACCCAGGATCAAAAATAACACTGGATAAAAAATGACTCCCACGTAAGAACTCGTGTTTCAGTAATTGGAGAATGATAAAGGAATACTTTGCTTCCGGCATCTTCGACATAATTTACATTATTCCAATTCTATTTTACATTGTTCCTTTTCATTATTTTATTACCTCGCAACTCTATGAATTTTATTAGCCAAGCTGCGCTCCATTAACTTCGATACTATGCAGTTGATGGATAATAAAATACCAACTTGATGCAATCTTGAAAAGTTTTCAAAGCGCGGGCGTAAAGATTGTAGAAGAAAATATTTCCAATAACTCGTCGGCTGATTGATCGGATCATTATCCATTAGCTGATATCTATCGTAACCGCAACAGGGCGACGTTCGCGACTCGAATTTTTTAATTGACTTTCTTTCTTGTTAAACTAATGGATTTTTAAAAGGAGGACAGGAAATTGCTGATCTGACAAATTTCCCGATAACGCTTTTATCACATTTCAATTTTCATCTCAATAGAGAACAAATATTTTTCAGTAACGACAAACAGAATTACAAATAAAATTCCGTGATTGTTTTTTTATCAGTTTCTGATTTATCACAACACTGTTATTATATTTCATACGAGGATTACAATATGAATGTAGAAATGGAACAGTATTTAAATTTCCAGAATAATTTAATTTCAGTCTCATTAACGTTTAATACACGAGTCTTGTACATATACGAGAAAGCGAATGCGTCGATACTCTAATTTAACAGCTCACGCAGGGCATGTCTACGCCAGCGAATTGATTGAAATTTTGCTTAATGACCATTACGTATGAGTATTCGACACAATGTGTCTAGATATCCGAACCAATTATCGCTCAATTACGTTTCCATGACTTCTAAGGGATTACTCACTAACTGGCTGTCTGTCTTTGTTTTAGTGGACACTGTGCAAAATGATTTGAGGGGGCGATACAAAGGGATACATATCCTCATTCGACAGTGTCTAGATATTCGGTATATTTGTCATTCCGTTGAATTTCGATAATTTTCAAACAGTTTGAAACAAGGACCGTCTCTTTGAAGGGATGCCAAGGGATTAGCTTAAATCGGCTCTGCCTGAAGGTTCGGCACGTGCGTTTGTACCTATCCACATGTCATATTGCACACTGTCCAGTGGACGCATAGATGGGGGTGTCTGCAATCGCTTAAAAAACGATGGGATGCAACTGAACGGTGTTTTAATTAAATTCGGAATACGCTGTTCGCTGAGGGTGAGGTACACGCATCTGCACCCATCCTCAGATCGCATTGCACATTGTCTGATGGGAAAGTGAAGAGCCGATGCGTTTACAGTCGTTTGAAAATCGTCGAAATTCAACGGAATGCCGGATAGTGGGAATGGCCAAATACAGACACTTGGTGTTGAACAAGCAGCTGTACTCTTGTGTATCCGCTTTCACGTTATATTGCATGGTATTCAACAAATGTATAAACAGCCGAACAGTGTGAGATTGGTTGAAATTTGTCGAGATGCAACGAAACGAAAGTCAGCAAAAATTTCGGGAAAGAATATTGCCCGAGGGGTGTTGCACCCATCTATACACACCCTCACATCGTATCGCACAGGAAACATGTATAAAACCGACGGAGTTTGTAATACTTTAAATATCATCGACGTGCAACTGAGCGGAGTAGTTAAATTTGGTGACACATTGTCACCTGAGAATTAAGTCCATCCACCGGTATTCATACTGCACAGTATTCGATAGGTAGGAAAACAGATCAGTTTACAATTGTTGAAAAATCATAGGGATTCAATGGAATGCCGGGCAGCACGAATATAGTGACACGATGTCAAACGAGCAAATGTATCTCTTTCTATCTACCCTCAAATCATAGCACAGTGTCCAGTAGAGATCAATTTGAAAATTCCGTTCAATTGGGAATCTCGATGATTTTTTAGATTGCATACCGGCTCTCTTTGTGGCTACTGGGCATCGACACGGCTCTCTATGTATATGTACTGGATATACAATATGAAGTGAGGGTGGATACGAGTATACGTAACCCACGGGCAACAACGTATCCCGTTTAATTAGACTCCCGGTTAGTTGGGTCTCGACGATTCTTAAGGGATTCCAAACTCCTCGGCTCTCTACATGATTACTGGGCACCATGCAATATAACGAGAGAATGGCTAGACTGATCTACCTAACCGCAGGCAACATACTATCCCTATATTTAATTATCTAAAATCTGGTACAGTCGCTACTCGACGATTATTAAGCGATTTCAAACTTTCTTGATTGTCTACGTATCCGTCTATTAGACACTGTGTAAAACGAATTGAGGTCTGGCACAAAGGGTAAACCTAACCGCAGGCTACGTCGTATCCCGTAATTCGCGCATCAAATTTCAAGCAGCTGAAGACTGACCGCCGCCAGCATTAATACTGAACGATACGCAAAATGTACACCATACGTTTACCGCAGATGAATCGATCTGCATGGAGGAATGAATGTAACGCTTCCAGCGGTTGTGCGTATTCCAATCTGTGTAAGCCCTTTGTACTGGCGCGAAAGAGCCACAGGCAAGTTTTTCAATTTTCCTATAAACGTCTGCACATCGTCCCCTGCGCATCGTTTGATCATGTAATACAACCCGGATACAAACGATCTCGGATTGGGATGCTTTATTTCATGGCTGGCGGTAATGTACCCAGCTTTTTCATGGAATTCAGTTTTTATGAGAATTTTATTACGTTACGACTTTTCATTCGTCTTGAGAAGAAAAGAAGTTCGCGATGAACTTTTATCCGCGGCAGCGTTCTCTCCCTCGGAATACATCGAGATCGGTATAGTCGAGATGAGTTGTTCTTATTTTTCAACTTGGAACGCAGTTTAATTTGCACTCGCACCTCTTTGCAAAGGATGGAAAGCTTTCGACTGCACTTCTTTTTTATTTCGCCGTTCGAGCAGATGATACGAACGATAACGATGAGCAATGCGAAATTTAATTCCGTGAGAATTTAGCGAGAACGCGCTTTCCACTTTACACGCGATCGTATCGATGATTGTCAGTGAACACTGAAACTGTTTTAGCTTCGCTTCACACAATCGTTCGTGATCGGTCTTTAAAGGGCAACAATTTGGAGAATAGTAATAGACCCTCCTTGTATAAACGCGTTTCTGACAACCCAATTAATAAACTGAGCATTTTCATGTCAAATAAAACAGTCGTCGTATCAAAAACACGATCGATTTACAAATTGCTTGAATTATTTTTAGCATTGTGAGTTACACGTAGCTTCCGTTATGCGAAATGCGGTTTTATAAAGGAATGTCTGCAGGTATCAGTCGGTTTGATCGGAGAGCCATTTCATGTTTGCCAAAGCGCTTAATAATTCTCATCATAAATATGAGATGCAGTGAAAATATGAATTTTTTGGAAATCCGATAATGCCAGCAGTACGAATGAATAGTTTTAAAAATCCAATAACACTATATGCGTATTAATATTGAAATATTTGGTCGATAGACACCGAGAGGTACGAGAACGAAAGGCAAATATTAAAAAATATTGGATTTTACGCACGGGTCGCCGAAATCCGGGAAATATCCACTCGTCCATAATTTGCATTTATGTGTACGATCTCACACCCTCGATGAGAGCTTTCGTTAATGTCCTCGAACGATACGCTAAGGCAACGCGAAATCCGTCAATGTTGATGACGAACCGAGAACTGACAAGGCGAGTCGAGGAAGCCTGTGGCAAGACGAACATATCCACTGTATTCTTGTGGTCAGGGTCATTCCGCCCGTAATACCGGCTCAGGAGATATTTTTCCGTGTTGCGATATTAAAACGTTTAATGGGAACGTACGAGCGACGAGACGGAGTTATCAGTAATGCTCCCTATAGCTCTCGAATGCGATTTCAGAGAACACGTTTTGTGGTTATTGATTGGTTTAATCAGTAACGTAAGCCATCTCGTAACGTTCCATATTCATGTAAGAGCTTAATAATTCATGGATGCGAAATGCATTTTTTAACTCGAATTTAAACGCGAATTCCCATATCAGAATTATTTCCACTCCTTTTAGTTAACTCATACGTATTTGCGAGCCTTTTCTCGTTTGTTCGGCCTAACTCGTGTGAGACGAAGCATCTCACATATACACCATTTATCGCTTTCGACACGGCGGTTTTGCCCGGGAAATCTATCCCTCCGGCGTAATGAACGGAGGGTCAAAAAGCCGACGATAGCAAAAATATGAACGAATCGTTTCAATAATTCAGTAATACAATGTACGCATGAGCATTGAAACGTATGGTCCATCGATGTGGATAAACGCGGCGAGATATTAAAATTATAAAAGGTCGCTTTTTACGAATGGATTGCCGAGCACCTGGAAAAAGTCAATTTATATGCATTTTTTCTCTGCTGGTGAAACTCACCAGACTAATTAAAAATACCTGGCTGGTTGTACGTTGCACCGTATTTATGAGAATTTACCCTTGGAAAAATAAAAAAATTCTTTTTTGTCAAAATATCGAAAATTTTTAATAAAAAATAGTGCACTTTTCTTCTAATTTCGATATTTAATGAGTTAC
>NW_017166721.1:507012-525993 GCF_001652005.2 Ceratina calcarata | reverse complement strand
TTATTACGCGATAATTCCTTCTCTTGTTGTGAAGGAAATGACGGGCATGTGTGGCCAGTTTAAGAGCTGGCTGGCTGGCCTCTCTTGCTTTGCCATTAAATAATTAAACGGCAGCATGGACATTGTGCGTTTGAAGAAAATGTAATACATTCTCATTTTCTACGACGCAACGGAACTCTTTGTAATCGAGTATTAGGATATTCTCGGAACTTCATAAAGCATAGTAACTCGTTTATAGGCTTCATAACTGAAAGCCTACTATCTACAAAAGAAAATATGGACTTCGAGGGCGCAGCAACTCTGTTTACACAGCAATTTTTCTTTAATATGCATGGAAGTGAAAAAATAAAATTCTGAAGCTTTTAAGAGGCTGCTTCCTCTTTTACGATCTTTTCACCTGACGATATCAAGTGATTTAAATAAATATCAATCTAAATTAATCGATGAAAACATGTTTCGTTTTGTGGCATTCAGACTGGTCGCGTGGTCGCTTTTAGGCTCTTCGCATTTCTATGCTTCTATTCCAGCTTTCCATTCTATTATCTTATTTCCTGTTTCTTAGTATTCACGCGGGTTTTCGCAGCCTTGAACATATCCGACGACCAGGCTCGCATGATCCATTCGTCTTTAAGATTATCAGCTTTCTCTTAATTTCCTCTATTGTTCATATTTATTTTCCAGTTTTTTTCCAGATCTGATCAGCCTCTGCTGTTTTTCCCCTTCCTTTCGTACGAATTCGTGAATGCACAGATCGTATCAGCAAAGCATAAAATCAATTATACCGAAAGGAAATTGTATTAACAAAAGTGCTTGAAATATGAGACAAATGAAACTCTCAATTTTTTCCTTTTACTCGCACCACTTCTACAACAATCAATGCAATTGCTTCCGCGCCAATAGAATTCAGTTACGTATAATACCCAAGTTAGGGGCCTCGTGACATTTCTAATACCTACGTGACACTCGTTGCGAACGTTTTTATTGAATCGCTGCACATCGCATCAAGTGTATACATGATTTGAACGTATCGACAGCTTGATATATTGGCAGGAGCAGATAACAGGGTAGCAGCGCGCATAGAAGTCGTTGCACCCTCTCCCGCATTTTACGCTGATAACCAAACTGAGCATGTTCAGAGTGTCAACATGAAACTATGGACTTTATGCATCCAGCATTCTAGATTCTGTACCTATATACCCTTGCCGGCGTTATATACATATAGACACTGTCGAATTCCAAGTTTATATCGTCGGTGTTTTGTTAAATTTTTATTTCACGCTTATCGGTAGCCAGCAGCGAAAGCTCCTATCGATTAGTGATAACTGTTTGAAGGTTTTTTTTTCACCAGCGAAAACTTTATTCCGCATCGTTAACGAGTTTTATGAATCACCTCGTCATTGCTGTAGTATTTCGGATCATATCGGACTTGGAATTTATACGTCAGCGATTACAATTGCCCGATTGAATAATGTTCGAGTCCAATCAGAAAATTTCCGTATTATTCAGGTCTAAGAAGCCTTACATGTTAAAAACGATGAACAAGAATGACATCGAGGTCGATAATTGATCGGATTGGCATAATTGACTTATTTATTATGAAATTCAACAATGATACTGTCAGTCACGATTAACAGACAAAAAGGTAGACAATTCGACAAACGTGTCTATTCATTCAGGAATAAACGCAAGCGATTGCGCGAATACTTTTTTCCCTCGTTACTATAGAGACCTACCTTCGGTACGTACGTCTAAACGAGTGACACAATCGAGAAATGAAAAGATTGCCGTGCGGCAACGTTAACCGCTCCGTAGATTGACGTCAACATTCACCTTGACTCGTAATGATACCGTACGCGATTACAATGCTGTGCCTAGCTTTCTTCAAAAACTATCGATGATTATCACTGACAATTAGGCGTTACTATTTTTTCTTCGCCACGGATCCAGCCGAGATTTTAATAGGCCCGCATTTTCCTGCTTCAAGATAAACTCTTAGCTCGTCGATTTCTTCCTGCCCACGAATTAAAGTCGACTTTGTGTCTTTACGGTGGCCTTGAAAATATCGAGGCGTCGTACAAAGCAGCTCGATAAAAGCAAACCACGATTACTTTTTACTAGCGAGATAAAATAAGGGTCGGACGCACGACCCTGATCGCCATTCGATCAGAGAATACGTATTAAAGATGACTAGACCACGGATTTTACTGCGACGTTCAAACCTGTCTTTCTAACTATAAATGTAATTGCATAAAAATCTACGGGAACGTGGTGACATATGTTTCCCTTTGTTACAGATGTCACTCTCAGAGTTCCGGAAGAAGAAGCTTATTTACGTTTTCAATACGTTCTTTGGTGAGTACGCATCGTCGCCTGCATGCAAATTCAATTGACTGGTATGTTGCACAATTTAATCCCCGTGTAATACATATAAGCGCGTATTGTAAACGCGATAGTTACCGACATAGGGAATCGGATTGGTCAGCTAACAGAATTAATTAAATTCTCTGTAGGAACGAAGGGGATAAACGATAGGCAGTCGGATCGGAACCCTTTTAAACGCGTAAATTCTCGCATATCGCGCGATGGACGAGACTCTCGTTGTAATCGGATTTTATCTCAATTATCCTGCATCCGTTGTGAATAACAACAGTTTAATTGACGATACCGGAATTCCCCTCAAAGTTAATTGAGACGAATCTCTTCTCGAATATGCGAAATATTTTTTTCCTGGGAAATATCGTAGCTTCATCACCTCGTAATAAAAAACGAGAATTCGATAATTAACGAATAACAAATTGAATAACATTCGTTCTGGTCGGTTCGTTCGCGAGTAGACGATATAAATGAACCTTTAATCGTGGAAATTCCGCTGTCAGTTAATTGAGACGAACCTCTTCGCTCACGGATATGCCGGTAAAATGATTCTTCCCGGGGGAAGTCGTAGCCAGTCGCCCGGGTAACGAAATAACGAAACCGATTGTCGTTTCCCTGGCGGTCGTAACGCGTTTCCCGCGGCTCTTTCGAGAATCGAGGGCTAACAATCTCCGTTTTCGTGGCTATCGCGGCCAAGCAACGCGAGCGAATGTTGCCTTCTAGCGAAATGAAATACGGTCCGGAAGGGTGAGAGCGAAGAGGGTATTTTTGGGGGCTAAGAGCGGACGAGAATCAAGGCTCCTACAAGGGGCGTTTTGTTCGGTCTCTCTATGGCACCTATGTGTTGGTTCGGGCAAAAGTGAGTCAGGCCGGACACCTATTTATGGTACGAACAGGAGCAGATAAACAATAGACGCGTTTAAGGGGGATGCCTTGCCCGCGTTGAAATTACACGTTTGCCCGCGTACCCGCCTGTCTTCGAGATACGACCTTACTTCACGTGTCTCCGTGTGCGCGCATACATGTACACGTCCGCTCATTCATACCACGCGGGGTTGTCCGCGTTTTCGAGAAGTAACTCACACAGAGGCGCCTAACGGCAGAGCGTGTCCTCCTGTTCGTGAAGTTCCGGGAACGTACGGACCGTGTAAAGTGTAAAGGCTCGCCACGGACGCGAATAACAAACCGGAGTAAATATTTAATTTATAATTAACGGACGGAAAGTTGTGAATAGAGGCAATTCGTGTGCATCGGGAAGGTCGGGAACTGCGTTAGGCCACAGAGTGTACGTGTCAGAGCTGGCTGGCTCGTGTGGAGGTCACAGGCGTGCACACGCTTCGCAGCTCGCATTAGCTCCGTACTTTCTTCCCTTCTTTGACCGTCGATCGGCCTGCTAAACATAACTACGGGGATGCTTCTTCGATACACGGCATTTCACCGTGACCCAGAGGAGCCGTGAAACGGTGCGGTGCGATGGGTCGCGAATCTTCGCGTGAAAACGAACGTTCGATCGCGGCTTCGCACGATTTAGGTACGATTTTAACAAATTTAGACGGTAATCCCACTTATTTAGAGTGCACGTGCGATACCAGCTGACACCTAGCACGGTCCGAACCTGAATTATTTCGCTGCGACCTCGATAAAAATTCGCCGCCGTCGGAACTGTAAATTTTATGCCGCGGACTGGTAATCGCTGTTTAGGGCGACGGGAAATATAAAAACGCTTCCGACGGAAGGAAGATATAAAAATGAGAAACCGTGAAAGGAGCTACAAAAAGTACGGAGAGTTTTCACTATGAAACTATAGAACAGTAGCGAAATAGGAGGGACTGAATAAAAGGGAATGCAAACAGAGGAGCGCGACAGTAGTGGGAGATTCGTCCGGTGATATTAGAATTAATAAAGTAGGAGAGTATCCCGGAGGCCGCCCAACGATAATAGGTGACACCTGAAAAGACGCGAGCCGTGAAATTGGGTCGACTTTGCGAAAACTAATGACATCCGATTCAAACGAGACGAGGAGGAGGACCCTGCCGTGAACGATGAATGGCGATCGACGAGAGCCCGTTCTTTCCACGGGAAATCTACCCGTCAGAGATCTTGTCGCACCGTTCTGGCTGGATACAGGCCAAAAATACGGCCATATTTCATTACATCGATTCCTTGTCACGTGTTTTGCCTACGTGATCGAGACTCCGGGAGAGCGTCGCCTGGGACCGCGGAAGGGTTTTGTTTCGGTGAACGCGGCTCCGAACGATAAGCTGACGAGGCTAATGGAACGGCGTATTAACGTTAACGTGGCTCGCCGACGCGCTCGACTTTAATGCGACGATATGCCTTTGACACTGTACTAACGTTATGTCGGACGGCTTTATCTACGACTTTTTTCTACCTTGGTCCCGTGCCAACCGTCCACTTCTCCCTTGACTAACACACCCGCGTCCCGATTTCGGCTATCTGGCTGCCTCGTATCTCGAAGATCGTAACGTCGACTCTGACCGACCGATCTAGCTAGTTCAGGACATTTCGCACACTTGCTCGCGACAGTTTAGCGCTGTCTATGATTAAAACTTAATGGACGGTTCTTCCCATCGTTTAACGTCGAACGCGACTTACGAATTTAAACATCAATGTACATATTTGTAACAAGAGTATTCTCCCTAGTTCTATAACAAAATAAAATAGTTCACTTGGTCTTTAGATTTTGACAGAAGTGGTGCGATCGATAGGAAGGATCTTGACCTTGCTATACAAGTAAGTGTCCCCTTTCTCAATGATCATGAAGATTGTAAAAATAGATTTAAACAATCTTTCTTGTTTTGCCTTAGCGAATCAATGAAAACAGGGGTTGGTCTCCCGACAACCCTAAAGCTCAATCTATTAGGGAAACGTTGCTTAAAATGTGGGATGGCTTGAGACAAGGCGCTGATACAGATCAAGATGGTCAGGTAATTCATTAATAGAATGTAACATAATTAGAGAAGTATAACTAATCTACTGTGCATTATTGGCCGGAAAAAAAATAGAGACAAGCATGTATCGTCGTTAGCGGAACACGGCGAGCGATGTGTGTACGCGGCCAAGGTACCACCGAGATAGTAAAGGGTACTTGAAATCCGATTTTTTGTTATTGTTTCACAGGTTAGCCGAGATGAATGGTATCAGCTATGGGAGGGCTATGCCAAAGATCCGTCAAATCCGACGGATTGGCAAGCCGCATATATGAACGTAACATTCCAGTTGTTCGATGCATCAGGTGAGTCTATTATATTTTATTAGTTCTATTAGTTTCGTAAAGAAATATTGATAGCGAATTTTCCAATACGCTCGCGAGGTGAAATATTTGTGAAAAAAATTCGAGAACAAGGTCGAACAAAAAGTTGATAAATAATAAACGCGATAAAGAGAAATAGTTCGCCTGCATCAGAGATGCTTTTGATTGCGTTTTTATAATACTCAGTTCATCTTTTACGGACTTATACTGAATATATTTATATCTATCTTAAACGAGAGCATTCATAAAATTTCGTAGCAAATACAACTTATTAACGATTTCTACGAATATTTAACTAACGAGGCCACTATGCTTCTTGTTAATCAGGTGATAAATCGATCGACGAGAATGAATTCTGCAACGTCTGTAGTTACGACAAAGTGCCCGAGGCTGAAGCCAGGGAGGCGTTCAAAAAGTTACAAGTCGTAAGTGTGAAAATCATATCAGCAAGTAATTTTCATCGAAATCGTTTCTGACCCGAATCTATTCCTTTGTTCGTTTTCCTTTTTTGTTCAAACACAGGGCCATCAAATCACATGGCAGTCGTTTACAGAACTTTGGAAGGAGTATTTTTCCTCAGACGATCCGGCCGCACCCGGAAACTTTATTTTCGGCAAAACTTCATTCTAATTCGATTTTGCCATTGAGGAGAGCCGACCGACGCGCATGTATTATTAAATCCCCTCCCCCCCCCAAAAAAGGCGTCCCTTGATGTACTACATGTTAACGCTTCTCTGCGTCTCGTTTAACTGAAGATTATATTTATATTTCTATGTAGATGTGCTAACATCAAATATAATTGTCCATATAAGATACATTTATGCACTACGCCACAAAATTATAGGATCGCATTGAATACCTTCAGCTTTCCTCAAAGTTTTGCAACACAAAGGGGTCTACGAAAGAGTTACGTGGAAGACATTGAAAGTAGAGGCGTTACCCTTTAAAGCAGACACAGCTAAATTGTTGTACAAGTGTTCTTTCACATAGCAACAATTTGAATGTCGACAATTTCTCCAATTATGACCCTCTAATTTGTTGGCGCAGTGTCTTATATTATTATTCGAACTTCAAAATTTAAATTGACGTTGAGAAATTGAATATAATTGCTATGTAACTCAATTACAAACTATTCAGATTATTAATAGTCCGTTGTTGTAGTACGTCCTTAGTTGTACGCAATTTTTCATTTCGATCACAGACTATTTAGTTTCCTGACGTGGAATGATACGGAAATGCGTACGAGGGCGAGCTGAACACGCGTGCGTCTGCATGGTTTAATGTTTAATTATCCGAATTCTTTTCGTACTTTAAACAATAAACAACATGAACAATAATATAGCCTTGTGAATACAATATAGATTATCTCACATCGTAATCTCTGAATGTGCTAATTAAAATTAACAAGAGGATCGATGTCCTCGAATTTCAGTTAACTCATTAAGTCGCAAACAATGAAATAATTAATTATGTATTACTTATTAGAGACCATAAATGCATCAAAAGAATTTATTGAATTTTCGTATAAAGAGATGTTGCATTTAAGTTATGGGCATGTTGTAATTAGGACAGTCTGTGAACTATATGACTTATAATAAAAATTCTCACGACCCAGCCAGAGGAAAGAATACTAAATCTTAGTTTTATATCTTTAATATAAATAGCAATATTTTACTATGAATGTACAGAAGTAAAACGTTCTGTTCATACAATGTGACAGAGCTGGACTTAATGAGTCAAAGGGAAATGTAAGTACTCAGATAGAGTCCTTAATTTGTTACGAAGTTAAATAACCTAATAGCAAGAATAATAGAAAGGGAAAAGCCAGACTACACTTAGTTGCAAAGAATTTGTATGTTTTCTGTGGTATTCAATAAAGGGTATTTCAAAGTATCATTGAAAATGATAATGATTATGTTAAAAGTGATAATGAACGCACGCTATCAACGACATTATGTGGAAACCGTGAATAAAGTACGTGCAAAAAATTAAAGATTATAATTGTACTCACGAAAACCGTTGCCGAATTGGCTGGAATTATGCGTTGTTCCTAGTCCCGCGAAAAGAATGTCTGCTAGAAAGATTTTTTAATTAGGATAAAAAATAATGCGAACACAAAGAATATAAGAAATTACTAATAAATGTAAAAGATGTTTGCTGTGAAGGATAGGGTGGTATTATAAAATACGTGTAAAGTATGTGTTTTACCACCGGGAGGATTCTGCAGCCAGCCCGTTTTCCTTACAATTCGTAGCAAATGCTTAACGCTAGCCCCGTGTATTGGCATCAGATATGTATCAAGTTATAAAGTATATAAAGCGTATCGATTGACGTTTTTTATTGTTAAAATTGCAATATGTCAATCTTACTCACTGAACTTATTTATTAATATTACGATGTTACTACGTCAATGCAACAGGCTAGCGTGAAGTGTTTGTTGCCTATTAATAAATTAAAACAGTTGCAGAATCATGACCACCGGTTGCTACCATAGACATATAAGGATAGACTGCGTGAGCATTGGAGGGACCCTGTAAGTGGCTGTATCAGCGCAATAGAAAGCACGAAGAGGACCTACTATCCTTCTTTACTGGAAAATATTACAACATAAAAATATATTCACATGCGTATCTAGAAAAATAAAGAGACCACTGTTTGGCAACATTCTCTTTTTACCGTCCTGTTGATTTCTCGGCCCGCTCACGCTGTCTATTCTTCTATGTCTATGATCGCCACGGATATATTTCTGTATTAGTATTCGGAATTGATGTACTGATCGATGTGAATCGTACATAACGGCATGAGTGGAGTTATGTAAAAGATAAATGCGCGTCAGGTATTTAAATAAATGTGTCTGTGAACTGCAATATTGCCAGAAAGAATCATTCTTCCCATTTAGTATTGTTGTACATGAGTTTAACTAATACTACTCTACGATCTAATGTAATATTATTACGTACACGCGTATGAAGGTGTGCGTGAAGTTCACGCAGAATATAATATCAAATTTACTTACTGTGAACATTAATCCAACGAGGAATTGATTACTGGAAAGCAATTTCTTCGTAACACACACTAAACACTTGCCAAAGTTCGTTCCCGCCAATTACCTGGTTGTTATATCAAGGATCACAAAACATTTACGAATGATTGTGTATCGATGCATTTAAAACGATTCTTACGGTAAATTACGAACGCTTTCAATAAACGGTGGCAGGAAATTAACCGAACTTGGCGCAGAAACCGATTGTCAAAGTCACGATGCAAATGAAAGTACGTACCATACAATATTGATACTTGGGAGCAATTCATCGATATTCAAGATACGTACGTTAATACCTTGTCCTGTAGAGATACCTTGTTTGTCCAAGAACGTAACACTTGACGGACTAATTCTTAAACATTAATTGCGTGACTGATTATTCGAACTTCAAGCTGTTTCAAGATGTCTGTCGTCTAGCGCCTCGCTTTTGCGCGGCAGGCCGAGCGCTCGCTCAGCGTCGCTATTGTCCGGCAGCACCATCGTCATTGTCTCTGCAGCGCGAAATAAGAGTTTGTCGACCTGTTCATCCTAGTCGGTGAGAATCTGAAAGAAAGATATGCAGGAGAATTCGGTAAGTGGCATTTCAACAAATATATCGTTAATTGATACGCGACATTTGGAACGGTGCTAATATACAAGCTGTCAGTTACATAACTACTCCCCTACTTCTCTAACCTAACCTCCGTCTTTGTTCGAATTGTAACAAACATACAATCCGTTTTCGTTCGCTATCTTATCATTGCGATCAGATAAGTGAATAAGTTTTATATGACACCTTCGCTGAACGGGAGTTCAGTATTATTCATACCATCGGCAGACTCACTATGGTGCAACCAATTACTGTATTCATTGCATATTACACTGAAGCCTTACAGCCTTACACTATTTACGCAATATTATCTGTCAATGCAAGCTGTAGCTTCAACCGACGTTAGGGTTCAATATAATATATGTAGATAAATGTAGTGAGTGACAAGTGTATTGCATGATTCTATTCCATTGATTGTTCATTGGAAGTTATTTCCTCTTAAGGTGATAAAAGTCGAGGCATAATGTAAGTATTCAGATTCAAAGTAACTCTTTTGGTAGTTTCTTTGTCTCACTGGCAACTTGATTAGACAGTAAGTGACGTCATTTATATAGTTATATAACAGTTACCAAGTGATAAAGGATGACGATTGATACTATGATTGTATGAGGGCTAGATTTGAATTGCTTCTTCACTAGCTAACACTACATTGCTTAAGTTAACGTAACAGTACTTGAGATAATCTGAAAATCTATGTTCTTAAAGTAACATAATTAGCTTTGAATTGTTAACGCGACTTTATATTGGCATGAGTCAGCATTTATCAGTAGTCAAATACAAATCTGTTCTACTAATGCTTTGAAGCATCATTAGTCCTTAACGAAGAACTTCTTTAAAGGAAAGTAGAGTCTCTTGTTAGAAAATACAGCAGGGGAACCTTCTTACAGGTTGGATTACGGTGATTTAGATTTGCAAAAAGAAGAAGACGAAGTGGAACAATTTGCCATGACTTCCTTAGGCAAACTAATATTTGTAGACATACATTGTAGGCATCCAAAGTCTTTATCTTCAGATAAACCGTCTGTAGATACCATTGATTCCTTATCACTTGCTTTCGAAGACCTTTTTTACATGCCGTTTGACATTATTGAAAATTACAGTCACACTTTACGTACGTTGGACATTAGCCATAATAAGTTCAGTAGGTACGTACGGAATGAGAATATGTACAAACGTAAATTAAGGGAGAGGTTTAAGGGACCTGAGAGATTTCTTTCTGTCGCATTTTTAGAAACTTGCAATTTTTGGGTGAATTCGACAATTTAACGTCTCTGAACTTAGATCACAATAACGTTGACGATTACACTGTATTCCCGCATATGCCGAAACTTCAACTTCTCTGGTTAAATCATAATAATATAGAGGAACTCTATCCGTTTATTAAGAATCTCTATGAGAGTCTACCAAACCTCAGATATCTATGTCTTATGGGAAACAAGGCAGCACCGAGTTATTTAAATGGTGGGACCTTTTATGACTATCTTCAATACAGGTATGAAAAATAAGAAAAAAGAAGGCATGATTATAAGTGTTGGTTTGACTGTGTAACTGGATTGTACATGTGTATGCATGTGTACGTGTGTAATTGTCTATTGTGCGGTCAGTTATCTATCAGACGAATATTTTTGTGAAAAAAAGGTTGTACGTGATATCCTGGTTTCCGCATTTGGTACATCTGGATGACAGGAACGTGACAACGGAGCAACGGCAAGAAGCGAGAAGGCTTTTCAAGCGGCCGATGTTAGAAAATCTAACTGAGCACGCTCCTCTGCCAGAATGCATTAAACATCTGCACAATAAAATTACAAATATGTTTTCCAAACCGACACTGCCCTGCAAATTAAAGCCTAGAGGAACAAACTTCATCGTTTAAAACGATATTAAATTATCATCGATATAATCCTGCTCAGAAGTAGTCTAATTTTGTAAAATCAAAATATTCTTCGAGATATACTATTTTTATTTGCTCAGAAATGTTTTATACCGATGGTAATAAAAATAAAAAATAAAGATTTTTACTAAAAGTTCATTGCTAATTATTTTGTATCCATTTTTATTTAAATAGTTTCAATTTGTTTCCCATCGATTTATTACGTACAACGGTATGCGACGCACGAGTTTAGGTACGTATTCTCCGTTCGTCCTTACGTCTATCACGATCGTAAATAATTCCGTCTAAAGTACGAAGTATTATAACACAATTTGTACGTTCATTTTTAGGTATCTTCGTTTAATTGTAAAGGAAATTTTGTCAAAGTCGTATCTTTTGATGTGCGCCCGATATCGATAAGCGCGAGTACTCTTCCGAATTTCTTTGATTTATAAAACATTGCGGGAGACGTCGTTTTAAAGCTGACTCGACATTCGTTCTCGAATAAAAAGAAAACGTTCGTCAGACAGTCGTAAACATGTGTATGATAAGAAAGTTTATTGAACGTCTTGGAATAACTCATAAATTCCGTTTTACGCTAGAATGCATTGCAAATAAACGGTGAATTGATAAATCGGAGAGTAGTATCTCGTGACAATTAATACACGGCACGGACTTCTCTACTCCCGGATGAGACGACATAATTAAAATGAAAAAACGCCAATCATGGAACAAAATGATAAATGAATACGATGAGTGTTTGTTAAGTGTCGTATAATAATCGGAAATAATTTGAACTATATCAGGACTCTTGAAAGTTGTTTTCATCTTAAGTTTGATCTCCTATCTATTGTAGATACCATAAATTATCAGCGATTACAGGAACCGATTATGATATTAAGAATATTTTTTTAAATGTTTGTGATCGTTAGAACACGAACATTTTTAAGTAGAAAGAGTCAAGGTTTAAAAAATATTGTAAGAGGTGATAGAAAAATGGGATTGAGACAGTGTTCTAAGGGATTTTAGGTAAACATCAGAGTAGAGATTCTGTACGCCGACAATTAAATAGAACTTTACAAAAATTATAATGCATTTATAATTACATCAACTTTACATTCACTGTCAGTAATACTTCATGCGATGAATTATCTCTAATGAATTTATATTTGGTAACGTGATATGTTCCTTCGTCAGTTTCATTTTTTAAAATTCGGATAATTTATACTCCTATAGGTCGTCAATTCTTCAGAATAATCTTTCCACAATGATAGATCAATCGCAGGAATGTTTTCGCAGTTCATAATAGGGTTACTGAAATAAAGGAAAATTCGTAATCGGATAGAAGAATTATTAGAGTTATCGCATGTAGGAATGGAAAACTTACGTTGACGATACTTGTTCGAATCCTCTTGGCTGCATACTGGTGATGTAATCACCATTGTCACAGAATAGTCGAGATATACTAGCCTTCCGAATCTCATTCAATTGTTCTGATAAATTAATGATCAGTTACAAAGAAAGCAGTATATTACAAAATTTTTTGAAAAAAGGAATAGAATTTACAATTAATATAAGATGAAGATGTTTACCTATAGTGAATGCTAATTTATGATCGTTATTCTCGTACCAATGTCGGTCTCCCACTCTCGTTCGGTAAAATTGTCTAACGAGTATACACAAGAAAGTAGGACCGGAAAGAGTGCCTGGCACGTGTTCCTCTAGTGACCCGCCGACAGTCAGTTCGATATCATCAGGACTGGGATACAATTCGGCCAATTTTTCCACATTCTATAAAAAAAAGATATACTCCCTCCTTAATGAATCATTCTTACGTCAATACTGACGTGATTTCGATAACGTAAATTCTATAAAATTGCATTTAGAAGTTATCAAAGTTTATGTAATATTATGAACTCTCACACTCTGCTTTGATTTAAATAAAAATGAATGTTTCTAATACTTTGCATTACGAATTGAAATTCCAGGAATGTTTCATATCATTACAAAATTCACAAGTTTTACAACGAAACTTATTTGCAATTTGGTATCTCGGTGAAATTTCTACCTACCGAGGCAGAGATGTAATCCATAAAGTCGCCAAAGTATTTCGCCCTAGGCAAACCGCAATATTCGCGGAAGTCATTGTAAGAAGCGAGCCCGTGATCGCGATTCCTTTGAATATCTATCGCTCTAAGGTCCTGCCCCAGCGGTCTTCCGTTCCTGAACAAATATTGCGTGATCTGAAAGGCACAAACAGCAATCAATTTAATTTATCGTTCATTCCATTTCAATTCGCTTTTCCGTACCTCAGCATCAAAATATTGATCACTAGCTTTTTCCGGTTGATAAGACATTCCTCTAGTAAGATCATCCATGTTGTTGAACCGTTCAATGATTCCTGGCCTGTTGAAATGATCGCTGAGCCTCAGAGCACCCTTCGACGATCGGTACTCAGTCACCAAGCTGAATGATTATATAAATTAGTATTAAATATTCATAAAATATTCTTTATACGATTAAACATACTTGAGATAACCAGCGATGAGAGAATGGAAGTATCTAAATGCCGCAGTCGAATGCTCATTTAGAGTACTGGGATTTACATTCGGATCGTAATCGTTCACGTAATCCTTAGTTCGGTATAAAATTTTGTTACCATACGTAGCCTCGGCGCCTAGAAATTGAATATTCGTATTAAATTCAGAATATATCAATGCCTCAGTCATTACATTACCTAAAAATATTGGTAGCCACTCGTAATACGAAATATGCTGATGTTCCGCAATTACAATTCGTCTCGCCTCTTGGAAAGTCGTCTCGTCGGTCCAGTGAGGATTTAAGCGTGCTAATGCATCCGCGATGCGATTATGCTCCCTAAGCAGTATTATTTGTAAGACGGTCAGTTGCGGATTTTGATTGACTCGAGCATCACCTGCGACAGGAACGAGTAGATTTGCATAACATAAACAACATGTGTAACTTATGAGAGAAGTAATTTATTCATATTAGAAGCTTACCAGCTTGATAACAAACTTCTCTAGGGTCCGTATTTTCACAGACTTCGCTTTTGTTCGCTGCCGCTGGTGGCCATTGCCTATTGTTTCGAATATCTACGTTTAATCGACCGCCGACACCGGCTCGCAAAGTCGCCGCCAATTGATCGCTCGATCCATAAACGATCGAGAGATCCAAGAAATGTGTAACCACCGTCAGCTAAAAAATTCGTTTTATAGAATCATAATATATCCGGAGTTAAATCAGATTAAAGCGTTCTCGGTTTTCTTTTTCATATCTAAGGATTTTAGAAAGTGATAAAATTCCTTGGATAATATGCAGTTTGTAGAATATAGCTTCTAACATGTGTTAGTGATCAATGAAATGATTTATTGAATTAAGCACGTACGGGTAATTATAGTGCTCTATGGTTATTACGTATCTCGATCATTTTCAATTCTCAGACAGTTCTGATCTTTAAGCGATGATATGGATGAGGTAACAAACAAGTAGCTATCAGGTGTAAAGGAATAGCAAACCTGTTCTGCTGGTTTGTTCGACGCGCAGCCACGGTCAAGATCAGTGGTACTACGGACGAAGTTGAGACATCTTATACTACCTTTCCTGTAAACGGGATCGTTGTACGGTATAAGTATTGGGTAACACTGGTTGTCGAGTAATGACTGGTCCACTAACTGTCCATCGTCCGTGCAGCATTGGGTCGCGTGCGGTTCTGTCACATTAAAAGATAATTAAAAACGGACGCAACCACGAGAAATCATTAGTTCTCTCTATTTCTCTCCTGTGTGAATTAAATTTTAATTCGCAATTTTCTAGACGTCCTTCCAATATGAACAGCAATTTTCCGAGTTTCTTAATAGTTTACTTTTATTCAATTTGTCTTCGGAGTTATAATTGAGGTGTCAGATGTGTTAAAACAGGATCTAAGTAAAAATTCTTGTTTGTCACATTCCTACGTTACATTTATATCAGAAGTTTACTATCTGATTTTAAACTGGTTTCAAGTTACTCGTCTAGTCGTGCAAATTAATTGAGTCTATTAAGTAAAAGTCTCTAATGGTTCACCGAAAGATTTTTTCATTTCATTACACATAAAAATGGACATTCATCTTATTTCCTGTCCATTGCAGACGATTTTAATGAACCACTGATATCTCTCCCTCATTCTTTAGTATTAGCATTGCGAAATTGTGGAACCTTCTGTGTGGTAGGGAAAAGTTTGCAAAAATTTAAAGTTCTTTTACTTGATTGAGTGCTTCCATCGATCATGGCCATGTCGTGGGTAATAATTTGCCCCCATTGCATCGCAGCCAGCGTCCATATCGGGTCGTCGACGTCGACAGGGGGGAACAGAGTGTAGCTAACTAATCTGGACGGTGGTAATTCCGCTCCAGTCACAGATAAAGTAGGTGAGCGTACGCCTGCATAAATTGAACATTTTTCGACCAGCGAATTATTAAGAAATAACAGGGCACGCGAGTGAAAGTCGTCTGATATTACAATTTTGCTCGTTCGTTTCGACATGCATTCGACAAAACGATTTTATCCGGTGTAGAACGAAACCGAGAGATCGTGCGGTTTTGTATAATTCAAATATTAAGATAAATTTGCAGTAACATAAACTAAATAAGATTTTAGAAATCATGATTTTAATACATTTCTGAAATTGTAGAAACTGATTTATAAATGGTCAAATGAAAAACAGGTAGTATATCTGTTTTGAAGAAAGTAGCAAGTTAATACTTTTCTCCGTAACGTCATAAAAGGTAGCAAATAGATTAGCGGGAATCACGCAGATCGGCTGACCAGTTTTTAGAAAGTAAAACAATTGCAAAACACGCTCGTTGTCGCGTAATCGCGTCCGCGCCGCGACGATTAGGATAAAACGGGACTCGCGGTTCATTCATCATTCTTTCATTGGTATTTCCACGGCATCACGCATTTGATATTTCCTCGCTCACAATCAGCTATTTCCCCATCCACTCGAACTGAGAATGTTAAAAATGTCATCATAAAGGTTAATACCATTAGGTACTATGTGCATGAAATTCTTTCTTATCTATTAGAGAAATCAACAGATTTTTTCTGCGATTTCTTATTTCTATCAATCGTTTAACAGTTCATTAACTCTAAGTATAGACATTCGAAATATGCACTGACTAAAGCTAGAAAGATTAAGAAAATTCAACTTGTTCTATTAAAAAATAAAATTGATCCGGTCGATTCTTTTTAAGAATGAAAGGGTTTCGATGAATCATGGGATTGCAGAAACGTTTCCTACACCTGCAAAGGTTACGTATTAGTAAAATGTTATAAAGTTTACAAAGCAGGAGGCAAACTAGCTTCCACGCGAGCGCATAAATCACGTACGGACACGTTCGAACCATTGATATGGAAACAAGTTTCTGTGAAAGTGAATATTTGTCATGGGGAACGTCGATCTGATAAACAGCAGGAGTTTTATGAGCATTGCAGCAATTCTACGAATATACATGAAAATATGAAAGTACAATACTTTTTCTTATTATTAAAATCGTTTATAAAATCGTCGAATAATAAACGTCTGAAGAATTTTTCTACAAAATATGCAAAGTCTCCAGGAATACAAACTTTCTTGCTCGTTTTCTAACATGTCCAAAAAGAAGAGAAAATAAACTCGTTCTATTTTTTGCGGTGCTCGTAACCCATATTTTCCGAAAATAAAAATTAAAACGTGTTCTCGTCTGTACCAGTAGACCAGGAAATTGATAATACCGGTGATGTAAGATTTATCTTTTTGAGTTTCGTAACAACTTTATTACAGGAGAATTCTAAGAATTTTTACTAATTCTGTTGATATAATTAGTTCGAATCTAAGCAAATTAATTTCGATTTTATCTTCGAATTTTTCTTTCACATTGTATTTTAATGTTACAACACTTTCTCGACAGCGTTGTTGATATCTCGAAACCAGTCTCGCAGCTTTCATCACCGTTTGACGTCACACCCTTCTTTAGGAACAGAAAGCTTGCTTATCTAAAATCGCGCGAACTTTATATTTCAGCTTAGATTTTTCTTATCTTGTATTCACATGTGCGTCCCATTAAATTTGCAAAATTCATCAGGAAGAAGCTTGTTCAAAATTTGAAACAAGCTCGATAATTGATAATTACGTAGCTGTTTGAAAGAAAAGGAGATCGAGTCTCGCATAGCTTCTCATTCCCTTCTTCTCCGACCTTCGCGCGCAACAGGAAAGGTATTGTTCTCGGTATAATATCGTTAGCCCGAGGTGATCGAGGATTTTGCATCACGATTCGTTTAATGCACCCTCACGGTATAGATCGATTCCGCTGCAACTTTAACCCGTTCCATTGTTAGACGAACCGTGACCGTTAGAGCGCTTTCAGATACAAGAATCGCGATTCGTACGCGACTCACATCCATCCGAGACAGTCGGAAAAAACAAAGAAAAGATGACACGAATTGTCGAATAATCAATACAATATAATACGTAATAAAGAATATGTTTTTTCGTGACGCGAGTCGAATAGCCACTTGTTACTTCTCCCACTTTGACAGTATTTTACGAAACCATAGATTTAGTTTTTTAAAATGTCCAGTAACAAGGGGAAGAAAAATGTTCTAACTGAAACCAATTTATATAATGTAGTTCTGAAAATATACTCGATAATGTTAGAACGTTTCTCACAGTCGCCGAGCAGTTCACGTGAGAAAAAAGTTCGTTAGGGCAAATAACAAATGGTCGTGCACAATGGTTAAACAAAACCATGCCTACGGTGCACGTTGTTCGGAAGAATTCGAACGAGGTGAAAGTCACGTTCGGTTAATTCTACATCGCGGAAGTAATTCTTGTCAACCGTGATTCAGGGAATCGGCAAATCGGTTAGATAATGTATTAGATAGGGAACGTTTAAATTCAGGTCAGGCGCTTCTTTAAAATCTCGTTTGCCAACTTTATGACGTTACGTATTGCATTTGCAATCGCGTTTCTGTGTGCACAGGCTTTATCTCATTGATACACGTGCATCGTTAAATGATATTCAAATTACGATTCTTATTATCTACCTGTTTATTCAACTCGATAGAGAAAGTATTTATGTTAATTACTTAAATTAGTTTTCGTGTTCGATAAAAGATGAATAAATACGAGAGTAATTCAGTCTTACCGTCACCATAATTTCCTGGCAGTAACCGTCCGTATCTCGTGTTTGCCATGCCCCATGTGGGATTCTGCAAATTGTTGCAAGACCCATCGTACGTTCGATATCTTGACTTTTCACACCGCCGCCGATACATATCCCCGCACATGATTTCATCGTGAATATTAAATGTCGTGTTCCGTCCGAAACCAAACGACGAGCTTAAACTTAAAATTAATAAAGTACGAGTTCAATCTCGTTCAGTTTAAATTGGTACCATTCGCGATATGATTTATTTGTACATACCTGGTTGGAAAGAATGATGAATATATCGTCTGAGGTCGGGTAGACTGAGAAAATGGAGTATATGAACTTCCAAAGGCATTTGCATGTTGGTAGGTCACATAACTTGTCTCGGACTCTTCTAAATCTGATCGTTTCACTTTTCCTGGAATAAAATAATTATAGGAAGATCAATTGGATAATTTCTAGATCTCATTCCTTGCGATTTACTTCAAATCAGTTGAATCGAAACTCAAGATAAATTAAGGATGTATTGGCTATACAGTCAATCCCAAAAGTTTATGTACCTTAGAAAAACGCATTTCCTATAATTAAAAAGAAATCAGACGTCGGGAGAATAATGCTAATAATAAATAGCTACGTGCTAAAAAG
>NW_017166721.1:485320-504623 GCF_001652005.2 Ceratina calcarata | reverse complement strand
TTTGTTGTTTATTTTTAGCAATGTTCTTCCGACGTCTGATTTCTTTTTAAAAAATGCGTTTCTAAAGTGCATAAACTTTTGGGATTGACTGTATAGCCAATACATCCTTAATTATCGCGTAACGTCTAACTTTAGTAGATTTGGTCGATTATTATTTGTGTACGAAATAGTAATCTTAATATATTCCAGTTTTGATGAGTAATCGGTGGTTTATTACATTACCGGAAGGAAAACTACTGTTAAGGAAAACGATATTCTCTGACTCACTACTTAAGCAAGAGGATGTAAAAGATCGAAATGTCAAATCAGTGCGATTGCTAATCTTGCGTGCTTAAGCAATCCAGGAATCAAATTGATTCGACCTTCAACTCTATTTTATTTAATTTATAGAAAACGGTGTAGNATATTAATTATTTAGTTGCTGCACGTTCAATCTTTTTCATAAATGCATAAAATCCACGGTCAACTCATGAATTGTTAAAGTAAATCTATAAACGGAAGGTGTGCCAAATTCAAACTGGGTCCGAGAATAACACTGTAAATTAATTCTACAATTGCTACATTTACGTATGTGGATTTAAGACCACGTGCTGAAATTCAATCATGCGTTTCATCCCGGTTACTCGTTTCTCAGCTGGTTTACCCGGAACTGCGGTAGCTGGTGCGTAAATGCACGACTGTACTAATCAGGACGAAAGGGAAACCTATACCGTTCCGTGCTATTGTAGTTCTTGCATGTTGGCAGAAGGACGTTACGGGTTTCCCACGAGAGATACCTGACAAGCTTTTCAAAGATAGGTATCTATGTGTATTCTTTTTTTTTTCTACATCAAGTTTATTGCTTAGATATTTTAAAGATCAGATCTACCATGGTGATACTTCGATTGGCTTGGGTTTCGTTCCGTACCACTTGTGAGCGAATAGTTCATTAGTAGGAGCGAGAATGTTAATCTATCGTGGGGTACACATTTTTAAAGTCCTCCGATTATTGCAAGAAAGCAGCTGATTGAATATTCGTTGTGATCGATAGGAATTAGAATAGAAAAATTCAATACAAAGAGAATGACAGGCAGAAATGAGAGGCGTTAGTGAGTTACTCGTTACTCTCATGAAGGCGTGTATCTCTATAATATAATATACACCCCGTATAACTCCATGAGAGTTGCCAAGCACTGGATAATCGTAGGGATCCAATGTCGACGTAATAGATCGTGAAACATGCTCGTTCGAGCCGATGCCTTTCACTGCTTTCAACCAGAACGATAAATGCTGTACGAGACATAGAGAGACAGATCTTATCGATGCGACCGCGGCCAACTGGGTAAAACGAACGGTACTTATACATGCCTCTGACTGCCTTCACCGTAGCTACCACGGGGGCGGTGGTAAACTCTTGGCCGAATTTGAATTTCAATCAACGCTGTCGGGGTGCTATCGAGTCTGGAGGCCAGCCAAATTGCTTACGCGCGCCGCTATTTAATGTGCTCGTTCCCGTGGAAGCTACACGACACCAGCGCGTGTCCCCGGGTACAAATTTGATTTGTGACCCGCGATTTCGTGCGCTTGTTAACGCATTTTAATTAAACAAATAATGGATCGATATTGTATTCTCGTATTTGATGATTCCATGTAAAATTATATCGTTGCATCAGAAGTTCTAATAGTGAGCCAACAGTGCACGTGATATTGAACCTAACAGCGTTAACGATCTCGAATTGAAACGTATTACCTATACCCGAACGCGGAACGTCCTCGACAAGCGCAACTAAAATTCCGGTGCGCTATGCAACATGCAAACGTTTTCTATCTCGCGAACCGAACGTTTTCTTGCCTCGCCATTAACTGCTGCTTGTTCGTTGCACAAGGTGCCCGTCGCTCCAGTTTCTTTCACGCAGCGTTTCTGCCCCTCGCCTTGATTGTTAACGCTTTAATTGCTGTTCGCGAAAGCGGAAACGATGCACAGCAAAACGTTCGACACCTCGAAGAAACACGTGCAACTATTTCGTTTTTTAGCTCGATTTTTCGCGGATAGGTCACCTGTCTTTTTAATAAGAGAATGGGCTGGGAGAAAAGAAGTGCCCCAGGAGAGAAACGCGATCGGGAATTTGAAAAATTCGCGGATGATTAGTTCTCGTATTTAATAGACTCTTAACAGTGAAATTGTCCGTGATTAAAGCACTGCTGAAGAAATGAGAAACGAGGAGTTCTTCTGGATAATACGTATATGTGAAACCACGATCTGACATTATAAGAGACACTGTAATCTCCAAAACATGAAATTCATGGGTACTTAATTCCCGTATAACGAGTAACAGTTCTTGTCGTTTTTATATTTGAGAGTATAAACACTATAGGTGATTAGATACACCTGGTATTCGTGTCCAATTTCTTTCAACGCTGTGGTAATTATGGAAATTCCGGTCATTTAACGTGCTATGAATAAATGGTTAAAAAAGCCGTGGAAAATTGTGGTAAAATATCGTGGAATTTGTTGTGACTTATTGTTAGTTGCAGTTGCACAAGAAAGGTTTCTCCCTTCTACTTCGTTCTCATTTTTCAGCAGAGAATGTAAGACCAAGAAAAAAAAGTCCTATTATTAAGAAAAATATTTGTAGGTCAATTTCATCTTTACCTGCACTTTTCGTAGATTTCTCATCGGCAGATGTAATATTCTTTCCGTTCGCTATGCTCGCTTCTTGCATTATTAAAACAAGAAGGAGCATAGTGGCGATCTTCCATTCTATTCGGTCCTTCATTTCTCTGAAATCAATTGAAACCTTAGTTTGCATAATCCTGTGATATCAAATTTTCAACATCTCATGAGACTGAGAGATTTAATAAAGTCAATATTGTATTTTCATGTAAGAAATGAACTTAGATATTTTCAAGTCATTTTTCGAGTATATTAACTACCGAGAAGCACGATTGAATATTAACCATTCGTTACTTAGATAATTTCTCTTCAATATTCACTGACAGAGAGTGATGAGCTTTGTCTGGCCATGAACGGGCTATTCCACTGCGCGCGTCTGCCGTCATCGCGCGCCGCACCACTTAATCTAACAATGTGCTTATGCTACGTGCAGACGTGAATATTTTCCTTACGTTTAATTATTTTATAAGTTATTACATATTTGTAAATATTTAAACTTTTGCAAAAAATAATATATAAAAATTAAAAAAGTGTATCTCATGAATTTTCTGATATTCTGGCAATTAAGTTTCACGTGTGAAATATCCGACTCGTCAAAACTGAATGAACGACGGTCATTAATTATCGCAAATATATTGAAAACAAACAGGATGTTAAATTGCATAGTATTTATTTGCATTTCACATTGGATATCGGTCTATCTGTCGAAATGTAAGATTACGCAGCTCGGGAGCTTTGCATTAATCGCATTCGAGAAACTCGGTAAATCGTAATTCATGTATAACATGCAATGCATTGGCGCGTGAGCGCCTTCCGGTTGCATGTCTTTTGATGAAACCTCCGCCCGTCCGCACAAAGCCGAATAAAAAAGCTGTGTATCTAACGAACCAAATATTGGGACATGCTTTCCAAAGTGAAAAAAGGTAGAAATCATTTAATTAGCCTTTATGAAATTGTTTTTATTGCACGCATGTTGATGCATAATGTAATGCTTCATTAATGAAATTTTTTTTAATCGCTAATGATTCTATTACCAGCGTTCTTCATTGATAAAATCATCTTCGTTTACATTCTAGTACCAGGAAATAGTCGCTATTTACACGAGCATTTTCTAGTCGAAGAATTATAATTCATACGGTATATCTGTCCAGTGTGATTTAGGACAGATTATAAATGAGACAGTTTGAGAGATCCAAGAAAATTGCATACGACCTTTCTTGTAGAAGACGTTAATGCCTACAATTTTCGTATAAAAATTTTTTCGCTAACATCAGTAATTAATTGATAAATGAAATTGTTTATTGCAAAAACTTTTTCTTCGTTGTTGTTAGTTGTGCGATTTTGTCATGTGCAAGAGCCAATTACTAGTACGTTTTTTGACAGAGTAAACCTACTGTTCTTTCTTATACTGTGATACCGTTTCGGCAACTCCAAAGAGAAACCTGTTTTCCATTCATGGGACCCAATCAGTTCGTTCGTCAATCTCACTCGTGGTTGATGAACGGAGATAAACGGAGAAGGTAATTGTAACGGGGCAATTTGTATCACGCCAGTCACGTTAAATTACTGCGGTTGATTTGTGCCTTACTATTTTTATCAACAGAAACTCCAATGTCTCAAAAACAGAAACTTAATTCTAATACTTAATACCATTGACGAATTTTTAACACTAATTTGAATCAGATTGTATTCAGATAAAATGATAGATACCAATTTGTCATACTTTAACCATGAAAATGGCTTCCTCAAGAAAGTTAAACCAATTAAATGCTTCAACAATCATCGTATCATTAACAAGCTTGCGTGACACGATCATGATCGCTTTAATTCCCACGAGGTTCGAACAGGAAGGTTGCACTCTCTTTAACTTTTCCGCAAGGAAGTTCCGTCACGTGTTTTCACGCGCTAATTAAAGAACGCAAAGATTGTGCAGCGTACTTGCAGTGTAATTGCACAATTACACAATTCCATGGCTTCTGTGAAGGTTACCACAATTTTACCGTTCATTATCACTATCACGAGTAATTTCTCGATCAGGAATCTTTTCACGGATACGGCAATATCCGTTCAAGCATTTTTCAGTCTCACCCTTTCATTAATTAAGTCTTCTCCTGTCCGTTTAAATCAATTTTTTAATTGCATTATATGCGAATATCGATACCAATCAACTGCTTAACACTATTTCATTACTAAATTAAGTTAATCTTGTATCAATTTTGATAAGACACGAAATGACTCGAAGAAGACAGTGTTTAAAGAAATTACCTAGTAGCTAAAAGTTTTTATAATTATCAATTAATCTCTAGTTCGATCATTTTGCAAAAAATTTCACTGTCTTATCGACGCTTAAAATCGTTGCGGAAGGAATTGTTTTGTCAGTGTTACATTATTGAAACGTGTTACATATACACCTGGAATCACGCAAAAAGAGTTGACATTCTTTAAGTGGTATCTTGACGATTTCTTACAGAAAACTGGTGCCACTGCATGAAATCGATCGTTACTCCTGGAAATTGAGATCAGGTTTGAAATCGTCGCATAATTTTCCTTTATTTCCCGTGGAAGCCCATGAATGACATTTCACGGGAAATGGTGACAGCTTTTTGCCCGTCGAGCAATTAAACACTGTTTTTCTTAATGCAATCGATCTATTATGAAGTCCGAGGATTTCCTCGTTCAATTTATGGTATTGTAATTGGTCGTTGCATCAGGTACTATAGCTATTCAGTACTCGTCGACACTTGTCCGTAGCTGTCATTGTGCAATTGCAACTTCTAACGGCAAGTCAATTATCTGTTTCGTTGAAAGCGAGTAACAGGGTTCCATCTTTTCGGCTTAGTTTTCAAACCAGTGTCTTGATTAGAACATACTTCGCAAGAGTATGCGTTATGTAATTGCAATTTTTAATGGTGAAGATTCATCTTTTTTGTTTATTGCAAACAAGTGTTTCGATTGTAAGCCAATTCACGAGAGTATGCGTGCCGGTTGTGGTAAAATAATTACTGATTGAATCCAATAATTATCCAATAATTAAACAGCGTACATGACTTCGGTTTTGTGCTCTATGGGTTAAGTTTTAATGATCGATTGGTTTGGACAATTGGACAAACTCGGTGGGTTTTCTGTTGTCAGAAACGAGATTGATATTCTTCGACAGGGAACAGAATCGCCAGTCTGTATGTTCAAATATTTTACAAATCCTCTTCGTCCATAATTACATGAGATATAAATTTCTAATACGTAATAATTATCTGCAACGTCTACTAACCGCTGTGTACCTCTCGATAGATCGAGTGTATTTTAATTAACACACGCGTCTAGTATTAATTATAACGTGCGATATTAATTAATTTTAAAGTCCCATTAGTGTTCATTAGTGTTAACACGCATGCACGTGTTTTCAAATATATTATACGGCTCACCATAAATTAAGACTGACTGATCCAGCGGAAAGTTTCTACGTTTGCATGTCAGACAACGTGTATGAAGATAGAAAGGAATCTCGAGGACTACTTTTAATACTGATATAACCATGTATCGTCTATATATTTATCTTTACCTTATATATTATACCCTATTTATCTTTACATTATATATATATTTATCATATATTTATCTTTACCAGAGATAAAATTGGATTTCGTACATTTATTACGAGCTCGCGGAAAGCCTAAGTCTAAGGAGTAATAAATAATGAATTTACTCGTTGATTTGAAAAGGGATTTAAGCAGACTTGGGAATATCTTCGTTAGCATCAACTGTAATGCAACGTTGTATCAAATATTGAATTAAGGACGTGGATCAGTTGATTTTTCTAATGCCGATGGGATCAAAGGGAAACGAGCATAATTCGCGAGCGTGATGGAAAAACAAATTGCGGACGTGCACGAGTTTAATTGCGAGTCTAATATCCTCCTGTCTTTTTACGGAAATTGTTCCGACGGACGCACACGTAATGTAACCCATTTAAACTCAACGGAATAAGCACTTAAAATCTGCGGGGCGAAGTATTACCTTTCGTTTACTTTGAAGACTGGACAATTTAGTTAAAATGGGTTCGCTCGAAGTTAAATGAGTAACTGGGGATGGGTATTTTCTGCGTTCATCTTATAAACGAAAGATACATGCGCTATAGAGTGTACTTAAAAATCTTTCATTTCTGAGAACAATTGTTATGCATTCTTAGTTACAGTCGTCATGTTTTTCAAAATTGTTTTCTATTCCCGCTTGATTTTCAAAGAACGAAGGAAAATATTTATTCAATCATTAAAGAGATTCAAGCATCCAGCTAAGTAATTAATGTTGTCAAGTGGAATGCACTCGTGGTTCATAGTTAAGCATTGTTTAACCTTTAATTGTCAGAATCTTCACACGGTAGCTCTTAAATGGCAAGTCCAAGGCGTTTTTCCCGGTACACTTGAATCGGCGACTGTTTTTGCATAGCATTTGCCTAATGAGAATGCAAGTACAAAACATGTTTTCGATCTATGTGGTAATGGATATAATTAATTACGACAAAAAGTTGTATCTTAATTTTGGTTTGATTCTCATTGACACCTAATTTATCTATGCAATTGGGATTTAATTAATTTCGTCACATGGTCACTTATAAGAAATAGAGTAAAATAAATCATATTAGAAAGTAAATCGCGATTTTCCCAGTCACCTCAATTCGATCTAAGAAGATTATCATCCTCTGAATCGTATTCATCATATTACATAAAATTTTGTGCTGCGATGTAACTTCTAAATGTCAAACGGTATTAGTGAGAGACTAAAACATTTTATCCTCAAAATCTATTTTTTTATTTTGACAAAAATTAACGCATATCAAAAATGGCAAGACTTTTAATTCTATCACACTTCCACTCGAGTCACAGAATGATAAATTTCATTCAATTAATAAAGCTCAGGCTCTCATTAATTCATACAATTGGTACGAACATGTTGACGTGGAAAACAAAATCTCGGACCCACCGGATGTGTTATCTGTTCTATTAACCCGGGATGATCGTCGCACAAAAAGGTAACAGAAAACTTCACTTGACACCCGATTAAGTCCTGCTGGACAATATTCCAAACACGTGCTGGCGGTACGACTGAACGAGTGCGAGATACGAGTCGAACTTTATAATTGGTGGGAGAAAGTGCAAGTGTACGATCGCAGATCGGCAGGCCAACCCCACGCTGCTGTCAAAAGCTCTCTTGGTCTCGACGATTTTTAACGTTCAGTCCAATGGTTACCAGACGCCCGGTTTTAGAAAGGAGTAGATTCAGTAGACGGTCTCTTCAGTCTCTTGCGCTCTTGCTCTATCGCCACGATTTTTTTCTTTATTAACTATAATTCCGCTGTAAAGACATGCGTAGGTGCAATAGACTGTCTCAAGATTGTGTTATCAGTGCACGTAGTTTAAATTGGAAATAAGCTGCCGATGAGCTGAACGATGTATCCTTGAAAGTGCAATCGATACAATTCTTGCCCGTCATTTTCCATCAATTGTGTATAACTTAGGGTAAAAGCTAGGCTGTACAACATTCTTTATTACATTCTTAATTGTTATATATTTTGATTTTTAATCTTCTGGTTTAGTTATACGTTTGGAACGATATCTACTGAAAACAGGTTTTGCTATATCCTCATGTTACGTTTTTCTCATATTAAAATGCGAATTACTAATACCAGAGAAATCGAAGATATCCAAGAAGAGAATCTCATCATACAGTTCTATCTAGAGATAAACATCCATTCGCACGGGGCACTACATAGATTCTATGAAAATTCCAAGAACATCGCTCTTGATGGAAACTTATTAACAGTGATGGGTGCTCAATTATATCACTACGATTGAAGTGTTAGTAAAAAGTAAGCAAAAGAAGCATTTAAAATGTAAATTCTATGATGTAAGATTCATACGCTTGTTATATTCTGATGCGTGTTGTAATTAAATTTGCATTATTGCCATCAATGCTGGGAGAGAGTCATCTCAAGACTCATTCTTGATACGAAAGCTATTTTTGCTTTAATAATTAAGGATTACAAAAATTTAATTAATATTGTAGCTTTATGATGTGATTACAGTCTCAGAATGTGAAGACTTTATAAGGAAGACTAAGAACCGTCTGCATAATTCTCTTCATATTTCTTATATCAATTCAATTGCGTTTTTAGTTTGAAATATTGCACTTAGTACACGGTTTAATTACAGCAGTTAACGCGTTTCTATGCTGATGATCATATGCTAAAGTAACGATTGTTTCGTTAGATTCACACTAAAATGCTGCACAGTGGCTAGTGATTGTAATCTTAATTAAATGTTAATAATTATATAACAAATGTGAGTTACGTATATCGTAGGTCTACACACAGACAGCGAATTTTATTAGATTCTCTTGGATTGTAAAATGTTATTCGCCTGAGCATCAAGATTGACCAATAATTAATAAATGGAGATTAAATTAAGTGCATTTGTAAGTAATTTCTATGATGATGCGATAAGATAGTAGAATCGAAAGTCTTTATTTTACTTCGAGGAATCGCAAGGATGAATATTGCGTCCTTCAGTAGTGAACGTTACAAGTGTCACATTTACGGTACAAATTGCGCTAGAACCGTGACAAATAAAAGGTAGATTAGTAACGAAACTTACATCGAATTTTCTCAGATTAAGAAACACAGGATGCAATATTTCATACCCAATTTTCTACGGTCGTAACGCGGTCGAAACAGTTCTGGTTTCTGATGACTATCTGACAAGCGTAATGTAAACGATCGTGTTACAGGTCCGCAAGAATTAGATTTCACGTTGAAATCTTAAGCATTCCATGAAATTGAGTTGATGAATGATATTCAATTAAAAATTGCTAAACGAAAGAATAAATCACTCGGCGAAACGAATGATGAAATTAAGCTGATTTACGATATAATAATGTTAATGATTAATTGTGAAGTTACCCTACTGAGGGGCCGTAAAGAAATCAATTCATCAGATTCATGATCGGTCGCACGATTTTCCACGACGCCATCCTTGCATCATAATAATGTTTATCGCACAACGTGGGAGAAATTGTATCGAATTAACGACAATCATCGCCCGATCAAACGTTTCCTGGCAGCATGTGTGAGAGCGGGTTACGTAAGGGAAGTACGCCCTTCGCGTGTAAGAACAATCGTTCGAACGGTATTCTCACGAAATCGCGTCGAGCCGTACCGTGTCGATGCCTCGGTTTTGGCCGATTGTATCGTGACGACACGAGTAAATGAAGCGTGCACCGTTTTCCACGCTCCGGCGTGCATTCTACTATACCAGTCTGTCCTTTCGATGAGTCATTGCTCTCGCATAAGTAATGCGAGGGAATCGTGCATAGACCATCTCTCATCGTCTCGTGTCAATCCTAAGAAATGAACTAATCATCCTACGATGATTTATTTCTGGGTAATCATCTCTGAAATTTTGGTACTTTCGTGATGCTGTAATTTTGTTGAGTAGTGTAATTCTTTGATTGCAGTTATTTATGAACACATTAATTTTGATCGTCAAACTTTTGACGAATCACTTTCATTCTCGTTAAGCAATCTCTTTCAAGAAATTTGTCACGAAGAGCGATTTCTTTAAAAAGGTGTTCAGTTTATCTGGACTCAAGGTTGATACTAAGAAAAAGAATTCTTACGCGAATGGGACCTTCCGCGAAATTATTTATTACGAAACCGTTATAAAAACGTGGAACGTTACCTCAGAATCATTATTAAGGAATAGATTCTTATGCGTGAAACTTGTTTTACCGTGGAATCGGTATCTAATTCGAGTCATGATCACTCTGCCCTTACATTGAATTTCGTAAACAACCGAGTTGACATTTAGTGCGCTCATATGCTCCCGTACAAGGCACGTGTTCTGTAGACGAAGTCTTGCATTAGGTGCTTAGGTATTCTTACCGGTTCACCAGAATTTATTGAGGGTTTCCAATTTTAAACAAAATAAATTCAAACAAATTAAGACGGTAAGTTGCACGGGTAATCAAACTTTTCTTAACGCCAGCACATCGTGGAAAGTCAGTCTGCGTTTGCAATAAACCCAAGTAACGGAATGTGCGATCAAAAAGAGAGCAAAGGTGGCATTGAGAGAAAGTCTGAAGAGTATATGAGTAACGTATAATTATACCACTAACTGTTGATAGACGCAGTAATCATAGTGTCAGTTAAAATTTAGGACAGCAGAAATGCAATTCGAGAACTTCTGTTTAATCACGAAGGAAGTAGTTGGGAGTGAAACATGTGTAAGGTAATAGATAAACATACTATTGGTAACATTTCGTTTATTCATGAAATGCGCGTGACACGATTAATCCTAGTTAAAATAAAAGCTTCAGTCGTGTTGAACGCGATAAGTACAAGTAAATTCTAATCACGTATAAAAAAATGTTCAACAATATTACATTCTTCCTTAAAAACTAATCAGTCATACTCCATGTACTCCTAAACGGTACTCCAATGATCGTGTAAAAGACAGAACTTAAACGTTGAGCAGAGTTTTGTTCGAATGTTCAATAGTTAATTGATTGATTGATTGATTGAATGTAACAAGAATTGATTATAGTGAATGAATACGAATTACAGAAAGCAAATGCGCATAAATTTGAAACCCAATGAAACAGGTGCTGTAATCATTTTCTTTTGGCCGCTAGTCTGTGCGTTGACCGGATGTCCTCGGGTCGTTTATCCGTCGTTGAGTCGAGAGTATAAATTTCGCTCATTTTACGTATAATATCTAACGGAAGCACAAAAGTAAGAAATATATGCTACAGGCCGAAAATAAACGTGACAACGCTATCCAGCTTCATCCCTATCTCACCCCTCGATTGCGCATCGCACATCTTCATTCTTACTTCATCTGTGGACCGCGGATTGCGCATGGTCATCCCCACATCAACCCTTGACCGCGGTATCACTTATTGATCTATGCATTTTAAATTTCAAGAGAATGCTGAATGTAAGACTGAAACTCAGTTATTCAATTTTTCAAGAATGTATTCATATTCGTACTCATTACGGAACTTAATTAGTTAGTTCTCGTCTCATTAATCACACGTGTCCTTAAAAATATTCTACAGCCTTCTAAGTCGTATAGTTATTGAAATTCATAATGAATTTTTACTCGTTTACAATTATAAAAAGTTTCGACAAATGTATTGCTACTTGTCAAAAGCATGAAACAATTATATCCTTGATCGTAACGTACTTCTTCTGTTACATGCGTTCAAAGATCTAACTTTTTCATTACATTGTTCAGAAGTTATTCAGATTCTCTTAAAATATCATTTAATATTTTATTGCTCGTTCCTAACGAAATGAACATTTACCATTGTGTTTACTATCTTTCGCCTCCTCGTCTTTCTTCTTGAATGTAGTTTCTTTAAATTCCATTCGAAAATATTTGTTTCTCATTTGATAAAGTCGAGACCTAAATCTATTATTTCAATCCATCGTAGATTATTAACAAAAATAAATGTTTTCCATACCGTACTGAAAATATCGAATTATATGAACTTGTTCGAAGCTCACGTGCGCAGATATGCAATTTGCAATGCAAAATAAAATTATATTCCATACCACGATGAATTGAAATTGAGTATATACGAAAACTCTCACTCACACATTTGCTGCATACTATACGGAGCATCCAAAATATCATGCGGCTCTGTATTTCGAAAAATAATTTCCCGCAGTGAATGAGCAGGAAAAGAGAAAAAGAAAAATAAAAGTGAATAGAAAGCAAGCCTCTCTCCTACGAAGAAAATAAGTAAAAATGAAACGACGTAGATCAGTAAATAACATAATGTCGTTCATCGAGAGCAACATGATTTTGTGAATACTTTCACAACAAATAAACATACTCTAAGCGTAGGATTAAAAAGAATCAGCGTATCTACGACGTCCAGGCTCTCGCGTATTAAACTCCTTTTAAAGAAAAGGCTCTCCATAGGACATAAGCGAATCTCCGAAGTGATTTTCACCCTTCGAACAATAATTCGCCATCTTTCATCCCCGTGCCGTAGCGCTCCCTTTTTAGCGCGCTCGGTTAATCGACTAGTCACGTTGGTATTCGATGCACCTCATTGTCTGTTTTTTGTTCGATTATTTTCCGAGTTGTGCATCCGTATCGAGTTGTTTTGTTCTCCTCCATCGTGCCCGTTCATAGTGTTGCTGCATGATGCAGCTCCTGTTCAACTTTTTTCGACCTCGATCGCGTGGCATCGCGACGAGATTCCGAGTTCGATATTAGATCACTGTGTTCCCTTTCTATCAGTGACCCGAAGCTCCTGCTCTCATGCCCGTTCCTGCAACTCGGGCTAAACGATGCGGCAATGTGACCAGCCAATTAACGGGGACGCTCAACGGTAGGCCTTCGCTCTTTCCGCCCAGGCGAATAAATCCACGCTGGGTATCGCTTCGAAGTCTGTACACGACGTCAGCTCATTCCTAAAAATAATACATTTTCAATTTGAGTTTCTTGTTTAAATCAGTCCTTCATCTGTTTTTATTTCTTGTATCAAGCGATAGGTATATTGAGGTCGAGTCAATGAACAATATTGTTATAAAACTTACCCAGCTTGTGGTTTGAGGAATGCGTTTGGTTGCATGTACGTGATATCGTTTCCGTTATCACAGAACACTCGCGATAACGTCGCGTTTCGTATTTGCGACAATTGCTCTGTTATAAGAAAATCGAGCAGAAGTTATTATATGATTTTATGCACATCGTATTACAATTGTCGAAGTGATTTTATTAATTTTCTTTACCAGGTTTGAAAGGATGTGGCTGAGAGGCAGAATCATAGAAGTATCTGTCTGCGCGACGAGCTCGGAAGAACTGTTCGAAGATCAGGCAGCGGAAGGTTGGTCCCAGCAATCCATCCTCTGTTGCTCTTTCGGCCATGCCACCCACAAGTAGATCAACGTCATCCGGGTGAGCGTAAAGCGAACGCAATTTAGTTATGGTCTATTTATAAAAAGAAAAATATTTATTATGTGATGTGAATTTAATACGGCTATTGGTGCGAAATATTTTGAGATGATTTTAACAGCAAAAGAAGGACAAACATCAAAAATAAAAATTTGCGTCCGAGGCTCACATACACAGGTTTATATTGTGACTATATTCAACGAGAGATATCGCAACTTTCACTTTCATGAGGTCGTGAATCCAGGAACTTACCGATATTCCTGGGAATCATAGGCAATAGTTGCAATTTTTAATCGCTTTAAGCCTCGGACGCTATTTTTGTATTCTTCACATTTACTTTACTTTGTAAAGTAACTTGCAGTTATGAATTAGAAATCGTAAAAATTCCCATATTGATTCAAGCGCTCACCTCTTTCGGAATGTAATCTAAGAAATCATCGAAATTCTTCGCAGAATTGAGACCGCAGTATTTGCGATAATAATTGTAACCAGGTAAACCGTGATCACGACCGCGCTGAATGTCCAAACTAACAGAATCCAAGCCCAGGCTGTCTGCATCAGTTGCGTACAATTTGCTCGTAATCTGTGCGACATAAGTCATTTATAAATCGCTGTTAATATAATTAAATATTAATCAGAACATTAAATTGGAATCAAAGTTAGATAATTACATCTTCGATGATGCTGCTGTCCATTTTTTGACTGGTTTGAGTAGCCATGCCACGTAATAGGCCATCGAATATGTCGTTAGACGCGATTATTTTCGGTTTAAAGAAGTACGCCGCTAACGAGAGTGTTCTGTTCACAATGCGATTGTTGTCCGTCAAGCTGCAATATTAAAATCGAGCATGAATTCGTGAAATAATCGTCGTAGTCGTCCTTAATTAAAAAAATAGTCCAATTGTTGATTGAGATTTACAGAAATTTAATCGTGAATTATCAATGCCGCTAAAAGACGAAAAATATAAATTACCTAATTTTTGCTTGCATCAACGAGATCAAAAAGCGAAGTGCCGCAGTTGCGACCTCGTTGCTCACCGCTGGATCATCTTCGGAGTTATAGTTACGACTGTAACTAGAACCCACGTTGAGCCCGACGACTCTAGTATATCTCTTACCCAATAATATGGGCAGCCATTCTTTATACGTAATATGCTGGATTTCAGCAGTTACTATTCGCCTGGCTTCTTGATACAATATCTCGTCCGACCAGTCGGGATTCAATTCAGCAAGCTTGTTCGCGATCCTGTTGTGCTCTCGAAGCCAGACAGTATGCATCACAGCCACCTGCGGGTGAGCGTTCACTCGGAAATCACCTGTAATGAAAGATTGAAATGATTTATGGGAGAGAAGAGAGTATTTTTGAAATGGAAAACAACAATCTCTTAAGATTGAAATAAGCAGACATTTTTTATGATAAATTGAATAAGTACCAGAATTATAGCAGCCTTCCGTGCATCTGGACGATAATTCGACACCGCCGATAGGCAGAAACTCGTAATTATTTACCCTGTGTACTTGTAAACGGCCGCCTTCGAACTCACGGAGTTCACGAGCCTTGTTTAAAGTGGAACCGTAGATCGTCGAGCCATCCAAAAAGTGGCTCACCTGATTCATCTGTTAAAAAAGTCATTGATAAGACCTCTGCTAAACTTTAATATCAAGAATCGTATAGAATTTTTCTTACCTGTTCCACGGGTCCAAAAGTACATTCGGATCTAATAGTTGGTAATGATCGCACGTAATTCATGCATCGTACATAATGTTTGCTGAAGATAGGATCATTATCAGGTATCGTAATCGCAGAGCAATGGGGGTGCACGTGACGAGGAGACAAGCTGCTTCCGTCGGATTGGCAGCAAGAGATCGGTTTCCCGGTAGATACTATAAATCCAAGTGAAATAAGATATTAAATTCAAATTCCTGCTAAACTTTCGAAATTTCGACACAGCTCGAACTGCTGCATCATTAAAAGAGCTCAGTTTAATAAAAAAAACAATTGAACACCTACTCGTTTTTCGCACTGGAGTGTAAGAAATGTCGTGCGCAATGAATTGTGCCCACTGCATCACCGCCAACGTTCGACTGGTATCCACTTGATTGTTAGGAGTTGACAGAGCCACACTCACGGACCTGGCACCTGGCAGCGGTTTTTTCGTTTGCCCGATGTGCCTCGGTTCTTGGATCCCTGATCGCCAAATCAAAAATTAGTCTACATATTCATTTCCCTGTGCATCGTCAAATCGGAGTAAATATACGCTACGTTTCAAAATCGATTTCATTTAATTATTCTTATCCTTATCTCTATCATGATATAACATATGTAGCTGTTACACGTTTCCATTTAAATAACATCATATTGAAGTACTGATATGAATGTTGAAAAATCTTAATTACTCCGATTTCGACGAGAATGTTTGCCGCCTGTGCTTATGAATTAAGATGTGTGTGCAGCGCGAGAGAGAGCAATCTATTCATGGCGTGCTCCATTCTGAACGTCTATCACGCGAATCCCTCCGTACGACAAATCTTGAACCTAACCGCGCCTAAACCTGCCTCACTTATCAGAGACCAATCAGTATTCGATATCAAAGTAAATATATTTTCTTTTGCAATAAATTATTCTCTATTCCTCTCGTCGCGTGTCCCAATGCTGATTGATCTCTGGACGCCGAACCGAAAAACGATTACTCTCGCGCTACAAAATACATTTATCCTCTAATTAAACCTACATTTATCTTAGGACATGATGTTCTGATGCGTTTTCGACGAAACACGTGAGTACGAATTTTATTCCAAACGTTCTCATCGAACAATTCTCTGTTTTTTATTGAACTCTCTTTGATGATTGCTAAAATAACGAACAACGTCGAGAACGCTTACAGAGTCACTTGTGACTTATCTAAATGGCTGATGAAGGTGCCCAAGTGAGAGAATTAAACTGGGAGATGATCCTCAACAAAGATCTGTCTTACGAACATCCCTGTCACGCGTTCGATAAATTCTAAACGAGTATTATTAGTGCAAGCCGATATGCATAGTTTAGTACATATCTGGAAACTGTTTTCTAAACCAGTTTTGAACAGGACAATTTGCTCGGTTGTTTTTATTCAGCATGCTTGGATATTATTTTCGGGACGTGTACTAAACGCAAGACCAACTTGATGGAATGAAATGAGGAACGCGAATGACTCCCAATTCTCATTCGCCTGTCTCGGACACCTTTAACGAGACCCGTGTACCGCAAACAACAGAAAGTATTTGAACTAGTGTTACAATAATAAGTATGATACATTATTAGGTATATCCGAATTAGTTTACATACACATTCTACTGCTGGATAGAATCTCCCGACCGGGGCACCCTATTGTAGGCAGTATTATTCACTGCTACACTCAGGCATTTTATGCTCTATGTGCCTTATCGCACAACAACTGTAATGTAAATCACAGAATATAATTTGTTAAGCCAATCGACGAACTTCTTTTTTTTTTTTTTTTTCTTTCAATCCACTAGCGCCCAGGGATCAGAGAGTGTGTTCGTTTTTTCTTTCTTTTCGTATGTGCATAGACTTTGTATTCTAACTTTCCGTCCGTCTCGTGTCGTATGCGTGTGCATGTATACTTTTCGTGTTCCGTCGTGTGTTCGTGATACGTATAGATAATATATGCTTTTATGCTTAAGGTGTTCTGTGAGCGGAGTAGGTGGGTTAGTAGGTCGAGGCTGGTAACGTAACGCCGCCGCACAGCTGCAGCTTCGATTTCGAGACACGAAACAGAAGCACATTTAGTCTCTTGTTATTTCGTCGAGAAAATTAACGAACGAAAAGTAACGATGAACAAATCGAACGATGAACGATCGATTAAGTGCCAGATGTAATTATACGAAAAACTTGTAAAGTGAGAAATGATCGATCGAAGTTCAATCGAGAGCGATGAAATCATTCGGTCAGACATCAGCGTCATCGTCAATAACAAAATCCCAAGAGAATGTACTGGATGTCCTAGAATTGTGAGAGCAACTTTTATGGATATTTAATTCCTTCATGTAATTAAATAAAACTTTAGAAAAATAGCATATTAAAAAATTTATGCATTTTATGTTATGCTGATATCTAGTTTGATACTAGAGTCTGAACGCTATGAAAGCATAAATCTTTAAGAATATACACGTATGCAGTTTTATTTTTTGCAAATCCCGTATCTTGTCAGATACGTTCCACGAATCGAGAATGACGCACTGGCTTTATCTGAGGTCTCGACCTCTCTTCTTTGAACCAATGAACAAAACGCGTTGATTTTATACAAGTGTAACGTCTGACAACTACTTTTAATAACATTAATCGAAAGAATGGTAGAAAAAGTCTTTCGCGTTTAGTCTTTGATTTCGTTCGACAAGAATTATCTTCAAATAACACTTTACTCTCTGTCAAGTATGTTCAATAAAATATGACTTCATTAGTGGTACTAAAAATAATTCTGGGACACCCAATACGATTATTGATAAAGAATCCATATCCATACTTTACAAAGACCACATTCCAGTCGTTACGTGCATCACTCAATGCCAACTGATATGAACACACCCCATTGTGTCGTAACACGAGTATTCACCTTATCTAACCAGCCATCTGCATTCATGCAGACGAACATCCCCGATATGAAACCAATATGTGATCTCGAAAAATAAAATAAAAAGAGAACTGAATTGAAATCACGACACGAGAAATTATTCATCAAAGAAATCTATCATACGATTGACCGATCGAACAACGAGAATAATAAGTAATGAAAAGGTAGAGGGTGGACGCGTGGAAGGAGAACAAGGAAGCGCCAAGCGTTCAGAGGCTGCAAATAATTTTACGATTATTATTTCCATAAAAATAACGACGACACCACGGTACCGAGACTGGAATCTACGTTTCGAACCTCGTTTCGAACAGACCGAAAGCGACGCGTGTCTCCTCGCCAGCATCGAATACCCGCGTGTTAATTCGGTATACGCGACGCGATATTACGATCGTGCCCAGTTTTAAAACCGATTCGAACAAACCGATGATATAATACGGGATTTTCATACCGCGGGCAAAAATGAATAGAGCGAGACTGATAAATTATGGTAAACAAGCCCTTCCATCGTCTCCTTCACGGAAGTGAAAGCTTACCGTCGAAATATTGGGGGAAGAGTAATCGGTTGTACGCGGTCATCGCACTACCCCAGCTCGGATTTTCAAGGTTGTTGCAAGTGCCGTCCATGGTACGGTACTTGGCCTTCGGGTTACAGATCATGCTCGGACCAGAAGTCGAGCAAGCGGAGCTCAATGGGGTACCGTGCAACGAAAGGGTAGATATGTAACGGGCGCATTCGTTCTTATCCATACCGAATCTGAAACAGACACCAGGATAACCATTTATCGCTTTTGCTACTTGCATAGTAGCTGAACAGTAGCTTGTTTATTAGTGGTCGTGATCACGTTGCAGTATACAAATGTTTCGGACCCTTCTGGTATTTGTTACGATAAGAAATGTGATATTGTATCAGAGATCTCCTCTTCTTAAGGATGTATTGGCTATACAGTCAATCCCAAAAGTTTATGCACTTTAGAAACGCATTTTTTAAAAAGAAATCAGACGTCGGAAGAACATTTCTAATAATAAACAACAAAAAAAAATTTTCGATTTTTCCGAGA
>NW_017166721.1:473613-483945 GCF_001652005.2 Ceratina calcarata | reverse complement strand
TTTCTAAGGTACATAAACTTTTGGGATTGACTGTATAGCCAATACATCCTTAAGAGGTTCAAAGAACATACGTAGGATGAACGCAGGCATATTACTCGTCGATTAAACAATACGAGAATCAATGAGCAATTAATTATATCAAATACCAGTCTTTATCAACTCATCCTGTATAGGTTCTAAGGATAAGATTGTTGTTAAGTAGAAATCGAGGGTGAAGAGGATTTAGATTTTAAGTGGTGTGTGTTACCTGCGGCAGCTTTGTTGAAGGAGATAAGACGAAGCCTTCGTCGCCACGATGGCGTCGAGGCTTCTATCGAAAGCATCCTCGGAAGGAGATGAATCAAGGAATTGTTTCTCAGCTGGCGAGTGTGGCTTCAATTCGATGCCAGCGAATGCAAGATTCCTTTCGAGGGTGCTCATATGTTCTATCAATCGCTGCGCGAAAGTGATCGAGTTGTTCAAGACGGCCTCGTCAATATGTGGGTAATGCCGATTGTGGAAATAACCCGTGTCTACGACGCCGCCATCGTAAGAGTAGCTCGATATCGGCAAACCTGAAAGGATACCTTTAAAAACGTCGGTAAACTGAACACACATTGAATTCAACATGGATGCTTTTTTAATTTGCGTGACACAGTTTTACTAGCACTATCTCTTTTAGAGGAACGGGCGATTAGAAATTGGAACATTTATATTTAGTGTTAGTTGTGAAGTTACTAAATCCAGTTCTACTTTTTGAAGGAAACTCATGAATAATCAACGCATCAATTATTCGTTAATCAACTCGAATATTAATATTAATTCAGGATAAAAAAAAAAGTAAAATGCTTTTCGAATTTATGATGGACAGACTTGTTTCAATGAAAGACGAATAGAAGTAAGAAAAATAAGAAAATTACCTGTATAACTAGCCAGGTAGTTCTGCAGAGACATCGGCAACTTGTAGGCGCCAATCGAATGAGAATTCCCGAGGAAACCCATGGCTTGCAGGGAAACCCAAAGAATCGCCAAAGTAGCCACGGAACCCGCCATTAGGCCGCCGGCTGCACAGAACCAAATGATTCTTCGTTAGTTTCAAACTGTAAGCGATGTTTCGGTAACGTGTTTTTAAAAGCGAACGATTTGTTTTTCTCATTCTTTTCTTTATCGCGAGAAATTACGACGCAGTTTGCGTCCCTACACTAATTGTAAAACGGTCATCAATTCGCTCGTTTTGTTCGGTTACGTGTCAACGCGCAAATCGTCCTTCACGTTCTGCAAATCTACGTTCAACTTCTTAAGAGCAATGATATTAAGTACTAAATTTTTCTGATTAAAAGTTTAGTCTAGACAAACTCTAAAAATTTCTTTATTAATAATGACCTAGCTGTTGATGCGACGTTCATTCTTTGAGGGAAAAAAAGAATCGTTATTGAGTTCAAGTGGTCGATTGAACTATAGGCATGGTCAGTTACCATTCTAATGAGTTTATCGTTTTAATTTACTATCAATTGGATTAAAGTAATTCACAGAGCCCGATAGTTGATCAAATCTTTTTATAATCGATAATACTCAATCACGTCCATTTAATTTATCAGGAAAATTCGAAGTACCAGAAATGTTAATTTTTTTTTAATTTCCTTAAACTTAACTTTTAAAATTATATGATGCATCCTTGTGGTTAGCAATGTGAGTTCTTTACGTTAACTACGTATATCGTTATTGTTCTAATCTAATCACTATGTTTCACTCAATGAGACAGATATAAATAACAAACATTTTTGCAAACAAAGTAAAAAATACTAGAAAGCATCGAGTATTTCAAACAGTGCTATCAGTAACGCAATCGTTACATTCAGTGTTATCAGCAAATTGCATTTTTTATTTATGCAACAACAAATGGAAATAAAATAAAACGATCAAAGTCCTCAATTTTTTAATGCTGTTTCTCATTTCTAGAAGCATGAAACTATGTGTATATAAACTTTCATCATAAAATTACATGAAATTGTTTTGGTTTCTTTTAGACTCTTATATTTCATGTGACTTTTAAAAATAGAATTAATTCTACCCATTACTTCCTACGTGGATTTCGATGTATGTATTAGAGTACAATCTTTATTCATGCAAACTTTTTACAATCAGCTTTGTTTACGTTGTTGATCGCATAATAGTCATGTATTCGAAGTCCAGACGTTGTTTTCGCGAAAGGAAAGGAACGCAGTTTTTCTCATCTATTTATAGGCACAATCAGCAAGAATTACGATTCGCCAGTAAAAAAATTACGAAGTTAAACGATTATCAGCTTGTTTTGAGTGCTAGCAACGTGAACGAAGTTTTTCAGATAACTCCGTTTATTTTGCAGATTTTGCGGTGCACATGCCTTCTAAGATTTGCAGACTCGTGTCGTCTAAGCCTTGTTTATAGCTCGTGTTTGCTCTTGACACTTCCTTGACTTCAATTCCGCTTGTTAATCGATTATAAATTTGTTGTGTGGATGCATTTAGATGATATCAAATGATACGGATTAATACGATGTCTCGCAGTATGAAACATATTTTCTTACTTATGTACAGCAAGAATACTGTTGATTCATGGTTTTACTATCAGAGCACTTGTGCCAGAACGGAATTTACCATTACAAAATACCCAGACTAGTGTAAGGTATAGTGGTATTAGATATACGTGTAGTAAATCAATAATCAGTGGTAGACGTTTGCGGAAAGTTTCGTTACTTCAACGTTTCTTTAATAATTCATGAACAAACTAATTGTTATTTGATTAAAAAAATACAGACGATCATTTATTTCTTAACACAGATATTAAATTAATGAGCTTAAAACAGAGAAAGATTTTATGTTGATAATGATCTCCGAATAAAAATAGCTGTGGACTTTGCAAAATGAAATGGCAATATTATATTTTTATAAAACTTTTATATCTGAAAATTGGCAATGATTCAATACGAATATTTCAGATACTCTTTTAAAAAGTCTATTTTGTCTCCGTATAAATTCTTCAGTTTTATACTTGCCGAGATGCAGTCTTCGATCAAAACAACATCTTGAAGCCCAAGTCTCGTAAAGATAGCCACGTCACGTTTAAATTGAAATCTTTTAAACAAAATGCAAGGCACGAACTGAGATCACTTATAAAGAGATGTCTATTTGATTTAGAATTTCGAAGGAAATCGTACGTAGAAGTTAGATCGCTTTTACTGAGGATGATTCATTCCTTGTTTCACGCCCTAAGACGCCTTCTTGGGACAAAAATAGATTCGAAGCGTGTCTTTTGGTGTTATACCGCGTTTTGATCTACAGAACTAAATACGATCATGTTAGTTCCGACCTTCTCCAACGTACACAGTTGTTAACAACGTAGACTCCCACGTAGTCCAGAAACATAAAACGCAATTTCCACGTTCCATTTTCAGCCTTTATGTACATCTCGAGTTACCATCGTGCAGTGAAAATTTTTGCCATTTTTATAAGTTCTATCACTAATTCGACATTACTGCGTATTAAAATACTAAATAGTTTAAATTCATTCCTGAACCACGAATTCTACGTGCTGGTATTAATACACGATCTAATTTTAATATTAATATTAATTTATTAATAATTTTAACAGATTAAGTTGATCTCAAATTAATATTAATTCTGCAAGTGTTTTTTTTCTATGCAAATTATACGTTCTTCTTTACATTGCTCATCAAATAAGCTGTATTTACCTAATGCTAATGCCAGACGGTGTTTTCGTCCCATGGAAATCAAGTTTATCATACTTCCTGTTACGCAAACGAAAATAACGCGGCCACTCATATTTTCAAAGTTAATAATTTATCAGTGCCAGACAAATACTCTCTGCAATTTTTTACGTAATTTTTAATTTCAATAAAGAATGTCGAAATTTTTTTGCTATCCAATTTGTTTTCGTCTTTGAAAATAATTTATGTCTGAAGTCACAAAGATTGATTAAGCATTTTTATGAGACGCCACAGTATTGTAATGCTGTAATATAATGCAAATATTCATACCGGCGCCGCATGAAGTCATGTAATAGTCTCGTAAAGATAGCCACGTCACGTTTAAATTGAAATCTTTTAAACAAAATGCAAGGCACGAACTGAGATCACTTATAAAGAGATGTCTATTTGATTTAGAATTTCGAAGGAAATCGTACGTAGAAGTTAGATCGCTTTTACTGAGGATGATTCATTCCTTGTTTCACGCCCTAAGACGCCTTCTTGGGACAAAAATAGATTCGAAGCGTGTCTTTTGGTGTTATACCGCGTTTTGATCTACAGAACTAAATACGATCATGTTAGTTCCGACCTTCTCCAACGTACACAGTTGTTAACAACGTAGACTCCCACGTAGTCCAGAAACATAAAACGCAATTTCCACGTTCCATTTTCAGCCTTTATGTACATCTCGAGTTACCATCGTGCAGTGAAAATTTTTGCCATTTTTATAAGTTCTATCACTAATTCGACATTACTGCGTATTAAAATACTAAATAGTTTAAATTCATTCCTGAGCCACGAATTCTACGTGCTGGTATTAATACACGATCTAATTTTAATATTAATATTAATTTATTAATAATTTTAACAGATTAAGTTGATCTCAAATTAATATTAATTCTGCAAGTGTTTTTTTTCTATGCAAATTATACGTTCTTCTTTACATTGCTCATCAAATAAGCTGTATTTACCTAATGCTAATGCCAGACGGTGTTTTCGTCCCATGGAAATCAAGTTTATCATACTTCCTGTTACGCAAACGAAAATAACGCGGCCACTCATATTTTCAAAGTTAATAATTTATCAGTGCCAGACAAATACTCTCTGCAATTTTTTACGTAATTTTTAATTTCAATAAAGAATGTCGAAATTTTTTTGCTATCCAATTTGTTTTCGTCTTTGAAAATAATTTATGTCTGAAGTCACAAAGATTGATTAAGCATTTTTATGAGACGCCACAGTATTGTAATGCTGTAATATAATGCAAATATTCATACCGGCGCCGCATGAAGTCATGTAATTACCCGCAGGAAGACTTATGTGACATTTGACCATTTTCTCATTGAAAGTATTTGAAAACGTTTTTAAACGCTCGTAATTACTGTCATTATCAATATAAAAAGTAATTCCAATCTAAATTACTTCGCGCACGTAACATATGCTGTACAAGGTTTCCTCTATTTTAAGATCATAAAGAATGTTAGTCATTGTTGTAATGTTTTCCTACGGATATCTGCCGGTGTAACGATCAGGCAGACGCGTGTACTCGAAGTAGACAAAATATACGATTTATTTTCAAACGATGAAATAGGTTCATGAATTATTTATTGTGCACGGTACATACATATTACGTAACAACGATTCATTCACTCACGCGCATCTACGTACTCTAGACGGGTTGATCATCATTGGCCTTCTCTGAGAATATCGATTTCCACGAACGAAGCCTGATTTTTCCATTATAAGGAGAATGCGTCATGTAAACAATTCCTCCGGCACTTGAACAGTTGCTCACACGAGGATACAATTAACTGGTAAAATTCCACGATCACTTTCTACGTGCGCTATTATCATTCCACGTATTTTCCGCGATAGACGATTGACTGGTCTGCAAACTTTTTCCTTGATCTAGACGGCATTCTACTGATATGGGCAATCGACAATACTATTTATACTCGTGCTATTTATATTTTTATTTAGATCAAAATTATACAAGTGGTATGTTTTTCGTTTTAAGTAGGATTCTGCTAATTGAATATTAGTCACAGCTACGGAATTACAGGCATTGTTCGAGTTCAATGACACAGTAGCAGTGACTGCTAAATTTAGATTAACATATTCGTATGATTAATGATCACTTTGCACACCGGTGCAACGAATTTAAACGATTTTATTCTATACAACGAAGTAAACAAAAATGTTATAAAGAATAATTAAGAAAGTTACAAGGCTTTTCGAAACGAAAAATAATATAACAAGAAATTTCCATTCCAACTTTCACAACGTATACCAAACGTATCGTCGTAATAGTTATATTCGTTAGTATAAACAAATAATAATTAAATCTTAATCAATGGAAGTTCGAATTCGTGAAGAAATTCAAATTTAAATTTGTTGGTTTATTAAAATTCAGTTAATTAATTGCTCTTTTCGTTCATGTCACGCATCTGGTACTTATCTACGCGTGATATCTGGCCATCTACGCGTTTACAGAATTAGCTTCAATGTAAAGTACATCATGTTTAAGAGTTTTAGAGATCAATCTTATACGATAGATTGTCTCGCGTTTGCATTTCAAAGATTTTCTATTTACTTTCGATGTATGGGATTAAAGGGAATCTATAAATCGTATTGAATGGATTCAAGCTGCGAGATGAAAACCGTGGCAAACATTACCGGACACGTGATCCATAGGCTTCTCCAATCCATGCATCGTGTAGGCCCAGCGATTGTTGTCGACCGGAGCAACTAGAAACATTCTCACCACGCGAAAGCCGAAAGAGCCAGTTTTGTTCACCACGGCAGGAACTGTCTTCCCGAATACATATAACGCGAATCCTCGCGGATTACCAACTCGAACGCGAATCCCGTTAGTCCTAGCGAACCGGCGAATAAAGTATTTCTCCTTAGAACCGGAGTAAGAATTTCAATCGATAAAAATTGCTTGAAATCGTCAGCTAGGAATGGGACTTAATGAGTCGCGTGGGAAGAGAAAAGTTATTCGGAGCGTCGGAAAACCGAAGAGGAACCTTCTACTTCGGAGCAAGTTAGCGGAGAACTGAACGTGAACGCCACTGTAGAAACACTAGAAACTACTGAACTCTCTCTACCGTCTCTCTCTTTCCTACACAACTCCCTCTCTTTAGTTCATACGCTCGGTCGAGTTACTAATACACTGTTACGATCTATCTGTCTCCTTCCCTCGCATTCAACGACGACTTTCCTGCTTATACAAGGGTTCTGTACTCTCCCTCCAGCTGGTTCCCTCCCTCGACATTTGTTCGCATCTCTTTATCCTCTTCCAACGTTCTGTATTCTGTCGTAACCTTCTGGAAGGGTCTTATTCCTTTTTTTTTTTTACACTCTCACCCCTCTGTCGAGCTCGTACTATTTTTGCGTTGCTCCAACACGCCTTTAGCTCATTCGTTCAATACGTTGACCAGTGCAGAAACGAAAGATCGAATTCGTTGAAACTTATATTTCTGATAAATATAAAAATGATGTTGCACTTTGCACCCTATCGAGATCAATATTTTTGCAACGCCCACCTTTTATTCATTTTTTCTCGCGCTATCTTCTTCGTACCATTCGACTTTTCCTTGTGCTCGATTCGTAACACGTTCCATGCACTCAGCCTGTCTCATTTTTGCCTTCTTCAGCATCTCGCATGTATTAAATCTTCTTTCATACTGTCACTCATGCGTTTATTTTTCCTACATAATTCCGTCTTTCCTCATCTTACAAAACCGATATTGGAGTATGTATTAGTGTGCAGATGCTCGACATTTCTCTCTCTCCCAAACATATTATCTTTAATTCCCTCTCTTTCTCGCTTGCGTACCCAACGATCCATACTTCCCCCGTTTATGTACGTGCACACACACACACACAGTGACCCTCGCACTTGTGCGCTTCTATCCTCTTCCAGAATACTACATAGATAGCTACAAGGCGAACTCCCACCACCCTCGTACCTGCGCTCTCTGCCTATCAAATGTACGTATTTCCATCTTTTTCTGACCATAGCTGCCAGACAAGAGCTTCCACGTATCGCGACGGAATTCTCTGTCCTCGTCCAACGTCAGTTATTCCCTGGATTTGCGCGTACACACTCGCTCGCGACCCCCACTGTCAAAGAGTAGGGTCGCTTTCAGTCGAGAAAAAAAAGTTCTATCACTCGGTGAGCACGTGCTCGCACCTTCCCCACCACGCCAACACGTCGTTGCACGCTCGTTTCTCGCTGAGCTTGTTTTCCAGGTTATCGTAAGTCGATTACCGATTCCCAGTCGCATGATTCCACGTTTAATCAATGTAATGACATTTTGTGAGGACGCGTGCTCCGAAACGTTGAATTCATGAATCGAGAACATTCATATTCTCTCAAATCTTATTGATACAATTGAAGCACCTGATATGCACGTGTTTTTGTTTTGATGAATTTACAAAGACAATAAAAATAGATAGCGAATTTAATCGTCTGTCATAATAAAGAATTTATGATAAAGATAAATGTTAATAGATATTTTGGATTAATGATACTTCGCATCATTCTTTCAATTTATGACGTACTTTTCTTACAGAGAAGATAATGTTTCAAGTGCGTAAATATAAAATCAAAATCTAGTTCATCATGGTCTACTTACAATATTTAAAGAACTAAGCTGATAATGCAGAAGTGATGCAGACTTAATAGAACGTAGCAATATTGGAAGTAAGGAAGTCCTTACACGTTGTTCTGGCAGTTTTTCTACCTGCGTAAAAGGGACTTTAAAGCGTTCCCTTCAGAGCCTTAACTGTGTACAAGTTTGGCACCCTCCCAACTATCCCAGTACTTTTCCATAGCTTTCACCCAGGTATTTCTGTCCTGCGCAGTCTTCGAGAATATCGACACCGAAGGAAAGAAATAAACGACCTGGTCATTAAGCCGACCTAGGAATAATGGGAAGATTACGTGCGATAAATAATTTTGCTTGGTTGTATCGATTCGTGGAAAATTCCTTTTTTCAGAATACAATGGCCTGCCTTGTAATTCCAAGGATGCCAGTTACAAATCTATTTTCAAAATTTTTCATAAAAGTTTAAGTCGATCTTAATAGATTTTAAGTTCGTTGTATAAAGGTCAGTCAAGAGGAAACTGTAGTAGCCTAAGCTATTTTCAGTTTCTGTACTTTGTGGAATGTTTAATAAAAATTAGCAGTAAGGATATTATCTAACGAAAAATCGAATAATTTTCGTACTCCTCCTTGTAAGACCAAATTAAAGACGAAGATCGTGTCACGGTTTAATCCGTCTATCGAATGGGCACAGTTATAAATAAAGGAATACCGTTGAGCTGATTGAAGCCGGAGTAAAAACGTGGTGCGAGTAAGTCGATCAATTAAACCCTTTTATTTCCTGACACCGAAGACTTCGAAGTACGATTTCTAAGCAGTAACAACAATTATAGTAAGAATTGTTTTATAAACTGAACGAAAATGATTATACATGCCCATTGAGAACTAATATTGTATAACTTAAGCGAATTCACTCGAAGATGTTCTAGAAATTGTTATGCCGTTTCCGAGGAGGCCAAACAGATGAATTTTTGTTGACATGAAAAATATGATAGATTAAGAAGAGATCATACTAAATTAAGTAGATCCAAAAAATTGCGGAAATGTTTCACTGCCTTCATAATATATTAGCATATTGGTTTGGGCACTTGAATAATGCAATTTAATTCAGTCTCCTTGGTAACGTCTATATGCACTCCTTGGGCCAGTTTGGCGGTACTGCGATAAAACGAGTAGTGAATCCGTGAATAAACTGTATCTGCACTATCGCATACAAAATCAAGCTTACACAGAAGCTGATGGCGTTTATTTAAAACTGATATTTTTGGAACAATTTCGTATTCCTTGAACGAAATCCTTTTCTCGGTATATTCTTTAAGAACTGCCTTCATCTGACTAAAACCTGATAGAAATTTATATTCGTTAAACAGGAATAAATACAAGTAGCAAGAAATTTTACCTCAACCATTGAATTTGCGGATTGCAAACTAAATAAATAAAACATGTTTCTCTTTTCTGCCAGTTACTGCATCAAATCTTATCGCGATTATATTCGACGCAAACATGTGAAAGTTTGTTGCCGGTTACTCGACACGGTTTCGATTACAAAAGTAGAATGTGTTTGTGATTTGATAAAAAAATATTTTTAGATGACACTGGGTTTAACTTGCATTGAACTAAGTTTACCCAATGCACGACAGGAATTAAAAATCGTGTGTTCGAAACGTGGAAAAGAATCATTCTGTTTATAAACACACTTTGTGCAGGAAAAATATTTTGCGACCGTCAGATATAAATTAACACGTACCACGTAAATTATTTAAAGCACGTGATAGCAAGCGTTAACGATCTCTGGTAAAAAGGATTCAAAATATTGCATAATAGAAACGAATGGAAACTAATAGCAATGTATATATGATTTCTTCATGCTTCAATTAACGCTTGCTATATAAATATATGTGAGTAACGTGACTGACGTGGCTCTGGATACATAAGCATTTATGACAATGATGTTAATTCTATTTTTAATCATAAGCACTTCTAGCTCGACGGTAT
>NW_017166721.1:461887-471520 GCF_001652005.2 Ceratina calcarata | reverse complement strand
AAACAATTTCATATTTGTTTATAACCCTTTTGTCACAGATGAGACGCTCCTTACTCATTTTCGTATAATATCGATTGCAGAAAATGATACGGTGAACCATTCCATTTTCAAAAGATTCAATTTTATAACTAACACTTCTGACAGTGAAAATGATAAGAAATATTGCTTTTGGAGCATGTTTCTTTATATTCTCACTACTCCAACTACGTACATGTTTTATTTTAAATAAAGTCACAGGACGTGTCAGTCGAACTTGATAAAGTTGCTGAATGAAGAACGAATACTTGCACTAAAATTTCGTACAGCTCCTGGCTATTTTGGTGGTTTCCTAAAATTCTTTTGTATTTTTCTACTATTGTTTAGCCTACATCGATATGCCTACGCCAGTAGCTTACCTAAATACGACGTCTTTAAGCGGTCGACCTGGGAGTTGTCGAAGCCCATTTTTCCGTTCGTAGCGTTTTCGTACCTCGACGATGCGATTGATTGGTCAAGACGAACAGCGAGATCGAATAAAAACTGATTGACAGATAGACAAGTCAATTTCGAATTGCAGATGTGCATACACTAACAGACCGAACGTTACTTCCTATGCGGCCGACTGCTATCCAAATTCAATTCGTTCCTCCCGGTGGGATCTATCCCTCCTTCCGTTAGAGTCGTTTTCGATTAAAGCGCATGCGCTTCTTTCTAAATAACGATCCGCGCATCCATGCGCACCGACGATGAAACGGGCGAGAATCCGGAATGTCGATCAATAATTCGATTCCTCCTTAGTTACGCGCACATGTCCCGTCTGTGCGTTCAATCACAATCTTAGGCGTGGTTTTGAGCTTAAGAATGGTTAAGTGCGTTGCGCCCCCCGGTGAAACAGGAATTTAAAGCAGAATAAAGACGCGAACTCAAAACTTGCATTCTTCATCTTTGATAACTACATCGTAATATAAAACTGAAATTGAGTAGATAAACGAATAATGCTGAATCAAACTTCTTCACTTGACGCGATTTACTACTCAGATTTACTGCTTGAGAGATGGCATGAAGTTTCATTTACTTACAATACATAATAATTTATATAGACTAAACAGATCGCATTCTAGCGAACTTATTGTGAGAGTAGCTTATGGCCGCACATAACAGACTGATTATCAGATTAAATTGTGAAACAGATATTCATTGAACAAATATGAAGAGGCGATAAGGAAATCTTCAGTTTCAGGCTTTGAATATTTGGAAAAGCGCATGTTGGCTGCACGCCGGGCAGTATAACGCTTATTTCTTATTTTCCTACTACGCGTTACACCGGCCGGCATGCACTCAACACGTGCTCTTAAACCGGCGATGTAATCCAGATAACGTGAAAAGATTTCCACGGCTGTACAGCGCGTTCATAATCTACTGTCTGACCGCTAGACACCTCTGTCTTACCGCGTGCATCTTTTCTACTTAAAATCTGTCTGCTGATGTCTGTCCGTTACGACTATATTCTACTGCTGCTGTAGCGATGCATCGGGATTTAATTTTCATGAAACCATTAGTTTCAGATTGCCTTAGTGGTTCTTATCAATTTTTATTTAAAAACCGTAAAACTTAAGAATTGATGTATCGGCCAATATTGCAAGACACATTTAGAATAAAAGCATGTACAATATGAGTGACTAAGCTCTTGAAAAACTCAATTATCTACTAAATAACTCACTTAGGTCTCTGCTCTTCAGACTTCTTCATTAAAAATACTTTCTAGATGAAACGCAGATATCGAGATTGTTAATAAAGTAAAGATACTCCTCTTAATTACACCGTTTCCGTTCTATAAATTTTCAGTTCAAGCACTAGTGCAGTCAATAACATCCGCTCCTTCGCGACAATGCTCCATTGTTTTAAAATCAAATTCTTATACGCTACTCTTACCGATAATATGTGAACTCCAGTACTTAACGAAGCAACGTCATTCGAGTAACGATGAAACGCGTTATTTTTATTTTGACAGAATTCAATAAAAAGAATGAACGAGGATGTATAAAATGTCAAGAATTCGATTACATATTGCGATGAAATGCATACTTCTGTCCTTATATTTTAAGTATTCTTATACCTTATCATATTACTGCATCGATCAACAATTTCTTGTCAGATAATAATATAAACCAGCTGACAGTGTTGGTTGCGTCTGTACTTCATTTGCAGTCATGAATGTCAGTAGGAAGTCAAAGGGTGGAGAACGGAACGGCAAAACCGGGAGACCGGTAAACCATTTTCTTAACGGAGTGGGAGAAAAAAGAACGTGGCACGCCGTACAGAAGGATCGTGCGGAATGGTTATCACGCGGGAATCACGTGCTCGCCCGACCGGCCGGCATCTTTACCGTTTCGTACCTTCGCTCCAACCATTCGATTCTTTCTACTGTTAACTCTACTCACGTCCCTCCCAAACAGAATCATAATAAAAACGTATAACTTATGACTTTTTAAAAAATAGTCTGAAGAAATGCGTGCATCATTTTTTGAATGAACGACACGAGATAAATCAAACAGATATTGTAAAAACAGACTTCTAAATATACACTCGATTGATTTACACAAGACAGCGAGTAATCGCAAACTTGTGTTCGTTCAGATAGGTAAACTCGATTTTTCACGATGTCAAGGCTGCCAGATAACGCCAGGTTTGACAACAGATAGTGGACCAAAACTGCGATTTTATAATGTTTAATATACAGTTGTTAGGCTGCTAGAGGAAACTAGTTTAATCCGAGAATCCTTGAAAGAAGCGTACGTGACTTGAACGCAGCATTTTGACTCACTTAGGCAAGTCCTTGCTGTTGAGTAATCGAAAACGACCGAGGCCTCTCGTTATCAAATATTAAAGAAGTTCAAACTGGTTTCACGGTTATTTTTATGGTGATTTAATAATTCTAAATCTTCCATCTTGCGAAATTCAACAGCACACAGTTGTCAGATTTCATCAATTACCTTGAATTCATACAAAGATCATTTATACTTATCTCAGTTTAAAATTATAATCCACGGTGATGAACAAACAAGTCGCAAGAGTCTTGATAAAAAAATTAGACAATATAGAAGATTGATGTTAATAAAAATTGCGACGACAGTTCGCTAACAATTATTATGTAAAGGCGACTGCTGCAAGTAACTAGCTGGCAAGGTTGTACAATTGTAGTACCTAATTGATATCGTCGTTTTAGACTCAGGTTCTAGTCAGCTCGGAAGAAGCTTTAAAAGATACGTGTGAGGATTAGTCAATCATTAAGTTGCATTAAGTATCATGATTGCCACATGACAGCCAAGTGCAGGTTGTAAAATTGACACGTGATAAATTTTGCAAATAGCATTTACCGTTTCGCCTACCACCTCCAATATACGTACGTACGTATTAGACCGATATTGTAACGCGACGTTTTATATCACTCTCTATTATTTTCTTTAATCTATCTTGTTTTATAAAGCTATGAGCACAGAAGTTGAATCTTTTCGCTGATTTTGACAAAAAATGAATATAAGAAAAAGTTCAGTGCGTCATGACTTCTGTTATGAGTTCGACGAACCTCTCCCCTCGGGGTTCTAGGGTTAAGAGATAATTAATGAATAATCGTCATTCCTTACTAGGAAATATAGTTTTATCTATATAGTGTCGTCGAACATGTGTAAACGACGAAATTGTCAAACTTCTGTGTCAGGCTTATTAAGTCATGCTCCATTTACGGAAAGTCGAGATATCGAGTTAGACAATAAGGGACCGACTGGTATTATATAAAATACCACTTGCCACTTGATTTCTCTGTTCCATTGGACGTAATTAAAGCGATGCAATTACATATGCTTGTTATTTGTACTAAAGTAACGCGAGATTGGAAACGAAAAAATGTACACTGGTATTATTTGGTTCGTGAATAAAAGATTTCTGTTTCAGAAGGAAGCAACCTTTTGTCATACTGAAGATGTTTAGTCCATTCAGATATTCAACGAAGGAAACTTGAAATGTGTTTGGGTAAAATTAGCTGGGTAAGTATCAAGGACTTCCTCCTGCTTCTGCAATATGTTTACGTCTCGTCATTTCGTAACAAATTATAGAGCACGCAATGCACACGTTCATCGTCACGTTCATATGCTATTTTCAGCTGCGTTATTTTTAGAAATCGGGACAGTTTAAGCTTCGCTATTTAGGCGAATATCGTTTATTTTTACAATTATAAAAGACAAATGTATTCGAGCATAGAAAATAATTTTTATTCCAAGCTCGAAATCAATTTATTATTCCTTTCACTTTTATGTATTCGATATATCATTAATGTGATCAAAGTCATTAATAAGTTCATGTTATTCGAATTATTGATTATCATTGTTTTGCTCATATAATAACATAAATAATCAATATTATTGCAACTTATGCATCATGCAACTTGTTTAGTAATTTATTAATAGCAAACTAGCTCAACACGCAAAACACTCAAAAGAAATTTTTAAATATTGTTCAATGAACATTAGAATATCGCATTTTTCGCTATAAAAAGCAATTGCATCTTAGTTTGAAAAAATGATGTAAAAATAAGAAAAGTGAGACTCCTCCGGTGCATAATAATTTTAAATTGCGGCCAAGAAAGCGCAGCGAATGCGTCACCTATTATTTACAACGCGAAACTGCGCTGCTGCTCGTTCGATAAAAACGAGTATAATATTTTCTGCACGGAAATATGAGATTCAAAATCGAACGCAAAACGGAAGAGGGCTTCCTCTCGTTCCAATGGGGTTGCGTTTTACAAGAAGAATTTAAATTCATTACAGGTAAGTACAAATAAAATCGCGAAGTTCGTTGATGAATGCCAGCGAAGGTTGAAACGAATTTCACGCGTAGGTATAATGATTCAATTTTACTAGCTTTTGTTCTTATTAATGACTCGAAGTTATGATTCACTCGATGACACGTCTCATGGAATATTAAAACTCAATTAACATAGAAATATTAAATACTATTCAGAGAGTCGGACTGCAGCTTTCAAATGAACGTATCGTTTTCAGACTTCAACACTGAATTGTTATAAGGAGATAATGAATTATTAATGCAAAATTAATGCAGCGGATTGTATCATGTATAATGTTTTTGTTTACCATCGTGAAGGAACGTGAAAGATATGGTTTTCATTCACAATTAAACCGTAGAGTAAGCTCCGTTATCAACGTGTACCGTTGCTTCTGTGTCTTTTAAAAATAACTATTGAATTTAGGTCACTCCCAGACCACTGCAAAATTTTGTACATCTATGCGTAATGATTGTCGCATTACGTAGCTCGTTCCGTCCAAATACTAATAATCACCTTCTTTGAAATCGGAAACTAATTACATTTTCTCGGATAGAGACCATGACAAGGTTTCCACTATACAGAAACTATACTATACAGTTAATTTAATTAAGGCAAATTAGTACAAGAAAATTAGAATTTCATTTCATGACACGTTCGTTTTATCATTTTTAAAAGTCTCATACTTCTTAATAGCATCACATCTATTTGGTGTTTGTATAATGTCGATATAAAAATTGTTGTTCCAAAAATTCAAAGTATCGATTCAAATGCACCCTTGAATGAAAGGGTCAGACAAGCTATCGAGCACATCTGAAGGACCTGTTCGTCATTCAATGAAAACTGAAGGAAATTGCAAGTACTCACGTTTGGTCGAAATGAAGATTGGTAGAGATGGACAGGACTAGCTTAGAGTTGCAAACACCTTGGATAGTTTATATTAGACTGCAGCTCGTATTGGTGCCACCTCGAGTGCGCCTCTGGCTGATCCTCGCTTTTCAACTGCAACTATATACGAAGACGAGCTCTATCGGCCAGCAAGCGATTCTAGATAGCGAGGGCCCTGTCTGACACTCTCATTGGTTACTCGATTGTGTGCTCTCTGCCTTTGAGCGCGATCGGGTCGTTCCGGGTCGATCTTCACCCCGCACGAAAAGTTCATCTGCGGAATTCACCTTTCAACCTGATTCAGGGATCCCCGATCTATGCCCGAGAGCCTTGCAGCCATCATTTTGCACCATGCCGGTTTCCACTTGTTACTGATCGATTGAAAAAAAATTGAAGCTGAGGACTTCTTTTCAAAAAGATAATTGCACTAATCAAAAAGCTGCTGATCTCACGAATTAATAAAATCGACAATAGAATCAGACACCGCAGGGATTTCATATTGTTTATTTTAATTCATCATCTAAACAATAGCAATTTGTGAATGTTTGTAATCCTAACAACAAGAAAAGTGTATTTCCATTCATCCTTTAATCATCACTATGAATCAGTTGAACGGTATGAGCTGGTTTTTTGGTGCTCTACTGGTAGCATTGATAATGCGAATACAAAAACGGTGATGGAAAACCCGGTTGCGATTGTTTGAACGTTTCAACAGCCTTCTTACTCTCATTTTATGACTCATTTAGTTGATTTTCTTCTGTGCCTTTCAGTCATTCGTGTACTCTCTTGTGGCTTTTAGTCATCGGAGATGTTTCCTTCCTGAAATGTCAGAGTTTGATTAAAAAACTGAGGAAATGTTTTCATACATATTTCATTTATTTGATGATCTTCCTAGAAAACATCGTCACGTATTTAATTAATGCAATTTTAGTTTTGCATGGGAAGTTGTTTCGAAACTTGGAGACTGAGGGAAACTTTTTTATTGAAAAACCAGTTATACTATCATTCGAAGAAATCTTTTACTAATTTATGGTCCAAGTTTTGCTATTCATCAAGTGTCAATTGCACCAAGGCATTTATTCTATTTCAACATTTGTACATCTAATTATATTATACATAGCAAGATAACTTTATTTCACTCGAAGATTTCATAGAATAATAACTAAAATTGGAGCTAACAAGAGAGCAATAGTACCGGGAAATGTGACAAGAGGTTCACATTGGCGTGTTGCGTAATTCTAACACGTGTGAACGTGTACATATACGTACGTCGCATCTGCATTGGAAATTAATCAAAGAACGAGGATTGATTTATTTACGAATCGTCGAACGCGCAGCGCAATTTATATCGTCGCGTCGTCGTTCCAAAAGGGATCGACTCCGCTATCACCAATTACGTTTAATCGAGAACTAATTAATGTGGGGGTATGTGCAGCGATAAAATGGTGAGGTCGGTCCGAGGAGCAAAAAGAGGACGTTTCTCTAGAATGTGCTGAAACGTATTTTGCTCACTGACGCATCCAGGGAGAATCGCGTCATTTGTTTATAGAAAGTGAGCGATAATGATGATTTTTAATTAACAGTGTTGTTTTGGTCATTCGCATATTGCGATTCACTATTTCACTTCTGTCCGTCCTCTGTGTTTGTATTTCTTTTATATCCGATTCAGAATTAACAGAAAACAATAAATTCATGCGGTTTCGTCGATGGTTACTGCAGCTACACACTTTCAAGAGTGTTTATCACAGGAATTAATTTCATTCACTAACGACTGGTCATTTAATTTTTTCCCAAGACTGACATCAAAATATATGATTTGTTTACTCGACGTGTACAAAGAACTCCATTGCTAGACACTGGTATCGTGATACCATCCAAAAACAAAGAATGTATCTACTATATCCGAACGGTAGTCGTTTCATGATAATTAAATGATCGGGGCATTCTCATGTTGCCTAATGTATTACTCATTGTCATTCGACTACGTAAACAGGCTGAGTATGAAGAAATATATGCTAAATATACTATACCTCGTCAGTATAAATAAACACTACGTATAATATCATGGACGAGAAAAAATTTATATATATTGCAAGTTAAATAATTTATCAGAATACTTTTCCAATTTTATACACTATTTTCTATTTTAAGTTTCAAATAAATATTATGGCTCACCCCGTAGTAAATCTGTCTGACGAGATATTATTGATATATATGTCAATAATGCAATTAGTTCGAATCGTCTCGTAACAGTTAATTAAAAATATTAACCATATATCAGTTGTTCAAAAGTCACGCGACATTAAATTAATCGAACCGCATAAATGGAATTACTTTGTGGTCAACTGCAATTGACCCATTATCCTCATGCACATACTCAGACATGCGCGTGTATTATTAATTATAAGTGCGCGCCGTTAAAATGAGTCAAAAATTCTTGAGTGATTCATAAAACAATGATTGCAATTTGTGCGTTCATTCAAATTCAGGAACATTGAAACATTACAGAATGACTAATGATCAACCCGACGTTTTCCTCATTTCTTTAATGTACATATGTTTTAAATAAAATATATTAATAAAGTATTACATGAAATCATCGTTTGTTCCTTATTTTTTCCTTCGTCAAATGAATAATAACCAACTTGTTTTCAGGATAAAATCAGGATAAAACCTGATGATCCATAGTTATTTTCGATGCACATTCAAAGTCGATCTGTCGAAACCTAATTAGTATCGTGCCTCTGATTACTATTCAGGAAGAATAATGATTGCTTTGTACGATTAGAAAAAAAGAGATAAAATAGACAATCTATAACCTTGACATTATTAAAGCGAAGTGATTTCTTAATTCAATATAAATTAGGAGAACCAAAAATAATTATCACGAAACACTGGCATTTAAAATACGATGTACGTGCTTACCTTATCACCAAAAGAATATGGATACGTGCGGGGGTGAAAGTATCTAATGGCGAACGATACGAGGCAGACGGAAATATTTTAGAAATGTCTTTGAGAAATGTTTGTTAAGATAATCGAGTGTTTGCACACGATTGCATTATTTGTAAATTGCGTGTTAAGTAGTAAGAAAATACTTATTGACAAATGTCTCATGGCACTGATTACACCTTATTTTAATTGGGACTGTCAGTTTAATTGAATTGAACGAAACGATAACCGAGTATCAGTAATTTGCATCGTGTCTAATGGAACGTTTATTCGCCGATTATATCAATTACATAAATCGATTCGTCGAAAACGTGTTTTGCGCATGCAGATAGTAAGACTTATCGCTCTGCCCGTTAATAAACGTATGCAAATAGAATGAAATTGAACGGCGTTGACAAAAATAGATCGAATTTGAAGAGTCACGTAAGGGGAAAGTGTTGTTCACGGATCGAAGTTCAACCCTTGTAAAAAGAAGTCACTTAGAAGATGAACATGTATCAGGGAATATGATTTATCATCACGAGGTTTTTCTAGTAAAATTGTTTCTACGTTAATAACTGATACAACATTCATTTCATTCTGTGATAGTCTATCTTTAAACGTGAATCGATTGTATATAACATTTTTGTATGTAATTTATCTAAAAGTTTAAAATAAAGATTTTATTAAAAAATCTCCCTGTATATTTATTTAATGATCCAAGAATCTCAGAATGATCAGAGTTCATCCTTTACTAAGGTACATAACGTAGGTCAAGGTGTCGAGTTAAAGAAATGGTCGCATCGCTTTTTATAATCGCTCCGAGCAGTCGTATCTGTTTTAATTTTAAATGTCCTCCGAGAAGATATCAGTGTCAGTATCTAACGTTCAGAGGCTTGAATTAAAGTCAGATCTCGAGTTAGTTCATCACTGTTATTGTAAGATGACAACAACAGTCAATTCTGAAATCTTTTCAAACTCCGGGAAATCTGAATCTG
>NW_017166721.1:457206-458059 GCF_001652005.2 Ceratina calcarata | reverse complement strand
TACTGAAACATTTTTCTGCATTTTCAGTATTTTTTTCCAGCAATATTGAAATACAAATGTGTATACAAAATACATTTCAATTTTGTGAACGATAGATTTCAAAGAATCGCCTTGAGACACTGTGTTAGTGTCAGACGTTACTGTAATTAGCATCCATTTTTCACATTTTTTGCATACGTTTTTTGTAAAATCAGGAAATTATCATAAACGTGGAGCTTGTTGCAAGCAACAGAAATCGTTACGTCAGATAGATACAGTTTTTTAAGTCAGTCTGAATCATCAATTTTGAAACTTAATGATTAACCGACTGCCAAAATCAATTGAATAAAAGCATTTTTAATTGATTTTGAAATTCGACATAATTCCTGTAACACTGACATGTAATAAAGAATGGTTAAACAAATAAAACTATATAACAGAGTTGTATTATGAAAATGTAATGTAATTTTGTATTAATGTAATTGAATTATTTCATATCATAAAATATATAATGTAGAATTATAAATGGGTTGTAGTCATATAGTGAATGGATTATAAAAAAAAAAAACGTGATTCTCTGTTTCCTCTATGAATGAACCGGTCTAACGACGCTCTATGCAAATTGCATAGGCGATAAATACAGATCATATGTATAATACTTTTTCACTCTGTTGTTTATATTGATAATTTTTTTTTCGGCGTTAATTATTCTATTTCACTCGACGATTTGTCATTCTAATTAATTCAAGATTGCAATCATGTCGTTGGTTTCCGGTTATGTGCCGCTTATTATCAAGGTAACTGAGTTTTCAATATCACAGTTCTGTTGTTTTGTAGCTAACGTTTCTAATAAAACTGGAATAAAGATATTTAC
>NW_017166721.1:445830-454838 GCF_001652005.2 Ceratina calcarata | reverse complement strand
TTTTAAAATACAGTAAGATCTTTTATGAGTTATAAGACACAGTTTTGGCTTTTAACTTTATTTCAACAAGCATGTCTGTAACGCATACGTCAACAAAATACATTATGAATGCTTGAATCAAGTTACGAAATTTTCTGCTTAATATTGCGTAACTTTGTTCTTACAAGTATAAATTTTATATAAGTACTTTCTTATTTTGATTAATCTGTATTTTCTACTAAATGATTCATAGTTTTACATTAAATTATATAGATAAAGATTTGATTTGTCATTCTATTTCCGCACATGATACTGAAACATTTTTCTGCATTTTCAGTATTTTTTTCCAGCAATATTGAAATACAAATGTGTATACAAAATACATTTCAATTTTGTGAACGATAGATTTCAAAGAATCGCCTTGAGACACTGTGTTAGTGTCAGACGTTACTGTAATTAGCATCCATTTTTCACATTTTTTGCATACGTTTTTTGTAAAATCAGGAAATTATCATAAACGTGGAGCTTGTTGCAAGCAACAGAAATCGTTACGTCAGATAGATACAGTTTTTTAAGTCAGTCTGAATCATCAATTTTGAAACTTAATGATTAACCGACTGCCAAAATCAATTGAATAAAAGCATTTTTAATTGATTTTGAAATTCGACATAATTCCTGTAACACTGACATGTAATAAAGAATGGTTAAACAAATAAAACTATATAACAGAGTTGTATTATGAAAATGTAATGTAATTTTGTATTAATGTAATTGAATTATTTCATATCATAAAATATATAATGTAGAATTATAAATGGGTTGTAGTCATATAGTGAATGGATTATAAAAAAAAAAAACGTGATTCTCTGTTTCCTCTATGAATGAACCGGTCTAACGACGCTCTATGCAAATTGCATAGGCGATAAATACAGATCATATGTATAATACTTTTTCACTCTGTTGTTTATATTGATAATTTTTTTTTCGGCGTTAATTATTCTATTTCACTCGACGATTTGTCATTCTAATTAATTCAAGATTGCAATCATGTCGTTGGTTTCCGGTTATGTGCCGCTTATTATCAAGGTAACTGAGTTTTCAATATCACAGTTCTGTTGTTTTGTAGCTAACGTTTCTAATAAAACTGGAATAAAGATATTTACATAAATATTTTTTACTCATATTTCTCTTGCCACGAATATTTAATCAGGAATTATGCAAGAAACGAAAATGCATTATTATCTAACGTTTGCCTACTAATGATCATTTTATGAACAGTTAGATCACTATTGAAAATGTCTAGTAATTTCGTTAAATCTATTCAAGTAATTCGTGTTTTTGAAACTTACCGTTACCTTACCACCTTTTTAATTCATGATGATTTTACATTAATTAAAGTTATTTTATTAAATAAATGTATTAAATAAAAATATATTTTATTAAGTAAATTACATTAATAATAAGACATTAATATAATGGTATTACGTACTATATCATTGGTCATAATGCATTTTGCTGGTAAACGAACTTATGCGATTATACACTGTGCGAAGATTACAAGAACATAGCTTAAACAATAATTATTATCTTCGTTGACGATAGAGTAAGTAATATGACCAATTTGCTGGAGACCAGAAATTCCAATAAATTCACTTGAGAGTAATTCAATCTAAAAATCGATCATGCACAACCCTTTCATATTAATATGGGGATCGTCGTGGTGGGTTAAAACAGATCATCCTCAGGTCACGTTGGCTACGTCATACTCGCAGTTGCGGGTTCGATAAATCCTTGACGCTTTATCATATCGATGTTTAAGGAAGTAGACGACTGGGCACTTGACATACATATTATAAAGACCACTATGTAATTAACAAACACAAAAGAAACAGCAATAACATGAAAATACATAAAGTGTGCTGCTAGCACTTTCACATAGTGTTATTATTTTTCCTGTAAATATCAATTTCGCCTGGCGGCCATCGATGACGTTGCTGTGTAATTTGGCTAATCGCAAATCGTTAAAGACAATAACAGTATACATAATATGTATTCCCATAAATTTTTCGTCAATACATGTACGTAATGAATAAAATAATGTATAAATTATGGTAATTCCATTTGTTACCATGAATCAACCGATTAAAAGTTAAATTAAATTGATCGTTTCATTGCATTACGATTTTTCTTTATTTCACACCGATCAAGGTTTGATAATTCGCTCCGGCTTTTTCCATGTTCTTTGTAAGTAGCTTTTATTTTAAGAGGATTAGGGTTGTGTGCGCGATATTACAATCGTATCAGCGAATACGCCGGCAAACAAAGAAATGGAATTTGCCAATGCGTCTTCACCCTGTTAATACTCTACAAATTTGGGAATATTCGTCAAATGTTTACCAGGCATTAAAGAATAAACGCACGCGACATTTTTCGGCACGATCTCGTTTGCACAATTTAATAATTAAACATATTTAATTTAGTATCAAGAATACAAATCCCGTTATTCATTAGGAAGTGTTTTACTATGAAACTGAATACGATTAAAATAAATAGAGTTATAGATAATCCTATTTTATTAGTTAAACAACATGATTAGTTCACCGTATCATTTTGCCTCCTGTCACTGTGATCTTATAGAGCAATGAGATCATAAATAAAAGATCAGGTAGGTGCCGGGATTCTCGTTCTCCATGTGTCTCCTGCGAGACAAGGAACAATGATGGTGATCGGACTTCTTGGCGCGGGTGGTGGCGACTTTTTTCCGCTTCTTTTCATCGCCTATCACAAGAACGCGATTTGCATGAGGGGCAACCTGTTCTGCCCCACCAGCGATTTACGCACACGTTGCAGGTGGGTCTCGCGTTCGGCTGATTTTAAATATAAATTTTAGTTTCGCGGCAGGCACGTACGGTGCATGCAGCTGAAACTACGCTTCGCTTTTCATAGTTTTACGGTGTACTTTCCAGTGGACGTCGACAGCGCTCGTTTCCTTTATATATTTTTATATTTGTCGTCGGTCGTCTTTTTATTTTAATAATAAACGATTATCTGAATAATAAACGATAAATCGTCGGTTGTGTTTGCGAGCGTTCGCTGTGAATTTTTTCGATTAATTGTCATCGAATCACCGAACCAACGAGGGTACGCAAGGGGATATTTAATGAATTCGTCGGTGAAGTATAGAAGTAAGTCTGCGCGACGAGTTCCTGTTATACTTTCGTGCTTTCATTTTTTTAATAAAGACGCAAAATTAATTAAATTATTCGTAAGTCCTTCTGCCATTCATTGACGGCATACGATTGATATTTTCTTATTGATTTATTAAAAGTTATTTTAAAAATAATAGTAAAATTGTTGTATGTGAAGTGATTTCGGTGGATGATTAATAATGCTACGTTACATGGAGAATATAAAAGCGTAAGAAAGTTGTCTCTATTAGAGATAATATTTTATGAGGAATTAACGCGTTAATATTGTTTTTGCTTCCGTTTATCGCAGCCGTCACGAAACGACTTGAAAAACGAGCACATCGCTCACCACGCGCCGCTCGGATTCTTTCAAAAGTCACGTAGAATTTCAGTTTCATGCAGTTTCATGTTTCACCGAACAGAATACAATGAAAATTGTAGCAACCGGCATACAGGATAAAAATATCAAGTCCAGTCTTCTGAATTAATTTGTAACGCCTGTAGCGAAAGAATCAAAATCCTTGAGTCTTTATATACAATATTATAAACAAATTATCTTTTGTGTCAGCATATAAAAAATTTCATTCAAGAATCGTTGATTAATTTAAATAATATAATACTGTAACCATTTAACACTCGTATATTTCTAACACCGATAAGGAGAACTATTAAAAAAAAATTGTCGTGTTTACTGCTTAGACTTTGTTGAAATATTCGTAAAATGTAGCTGAGTTTCAATAACATGTATTAAAGATTGATAACGCGTGCATTTAGGAGCGCAAGAAATACTTACGTACACTGTTGTCCGAGTTTTTTCACGTACAGACATTTCGTTTACGTTATTTAAAAATAACGGTATTGAAATCTATCCCGATTATTACATCAAACGTGTATGAATAAAAGCTTCAAGTAATTTGTAAAAATTACGTTCTATCTTTAAACAAACGAATTTATTATTGTAACTTATCATTCATAGATATTTTAACAGACATTCCTTATTTAATGGACCATGAAGTTTCCTCGGACAGTTACTAGTGAAAATCTAATCGCAGTAGTCGCGATTACGACACTGGAACGTAAAAAGTGCGATACATTATGTTCACGGGTATGACAGACGTAACGGGGCGCGTGCTGGAAGGATAATGGGTTTATTAATATTTATCTCCGTCGTTGCTCGAACATTGATTCCTCCCCTCACTGCGCTATGTCAAGGAATTTTCCCTATCGATTTGCATCCAGCTGATTTATCGATGTAACGCCACGCGTCGATCGATGGCCAGGAAATTGATCTGTTCAACTTTAATTAACCTGAATCATGAAATTAGGTGTTCACGTCCAGAATAAGTAGCCACGTCCTGCAATCCTGTGCTGAGATTTTCATTACTCTTTATGTCTCGTTTTTGAAATTATAGAATTATGTGTATGACTGACAAATCTATTTTATTATTCAAACGTTGTAGTACTCATTCGACTTTAAATGATTTGCCCAATAAGTGCCTCGTGTTGGCATGCTCGTTATAGTAGAGCAAGCGCTGTAATAAATTTTGAAGATGAATTTTTAATTATTTTTACAGAAATTTAAAATAATGTCATTATAGCCTACATAAGGCTGGACTGTGGGCTCTACTTAGCGCGCCACTGTAAGATGTACGATTCTCACTTATAAAGTGAAATTGACTGTAGGAAAAACATTATGAATAATACATCGAAATGCACATTTATTAAGCAGAAGTGTACAATATTTCATTTCAGGAATTTATTTCAATTCTAATTAAAACCGAACCCGTTTCTCAACTTGTTTTCGTATTTACGATACGAGAAATGTTAAACAGGTATAATCGTCAATGTATACAAACAGGTGTGTTGACCCAGAAACCTTGAATTTGCAAATTCTTCAGTTAGGCTGTGCACGCCATCATTCCACATGCTTGTCACGTATAAATTTTAAATAGTTTTAAATGTTGTAAGCATTGAACAAGATACCAGTTCGTATAATTAGTAGATAAATAATGGGGTTCAAACGAATTTTCGATTTGCTGACGATGTTCAGCTACAATCGTCTGCAAAGTATGTTACCCTTATCTTAAATTTATACGTTCTACCCTCTGTGAATCACGGTATGAATTGGGAAGGGAATACTGAAAGAATATATTCGATCGCAGGTGAAGACGCAGAGTCTGAGGAGACTGGTCCTGTAGATTTCGAACGGGCAATTACAAATTCTGGTAAGCCATTTACATAAATTATTCGATTAAAATTTCGAGAGTGCAGCCTTCAAAATGTTTGCATCGAAGATCCAAACAGCCTAATTCGTTTAATCTTTTTTATCTTCCCAAGTTATTTGCATCCCTATATAATAACGATACCACATGGTCATAAAATGAGATTTAGACTACTTCCCTCGACCTTGAAAAGAAACGATTTCGAACGAAGTTCTAAAATGATTTTTATCTACACGCTTGAATCTTTAAATGCATACGAAATCTCCTTTGAAAAAGTAGAGACTGTAAAAATTGATGTCACTGATTCTTATTGAATCATAAATTGTTTAGGTTATGGAAAATTCAACTATTTGTTGCTTCTGGCCGTGCTGCCGGCCAGTTTCTCCAGTATCTTCTCGTCGTCAGCGATGTCGTACGTCTTGCCAGCGGCCGAGTGCGACCTGAAGCTGAGCATGTTAGACAAGGGTCTACTGAACTCGATGACATTCGCAGGTGATATTACTCGTTTATCGGTGTTAGCCACGTAACCGCGGACGTGTAATTACAGGTTGAGCTTTAAGTCGCACAGAGAGCCGAAGCGCGCACTCGAGTACGCTCCGAGCTTTTCTGGTTCCGTAGAACGCTCGCTCGCACGGTACACGCTACGGGCTCGTTAGACTGAACGTGTGTAGAGAGTTACGGACATGGTAATTAAACGATACAGTCTCTTGTAATTGAACACGCGTTTCCTAAGTGGCTCGAATTTCAAATCGGTTTCGGGATCGACAAGACTCGCGTTTTTATCGAGACAGTTTCATTTCGTAAATTAGATTGTCCGGCCAGGTAAGGAAGAGAGGAAACGCTGTGTAGAAAATGGAATACACGTTTGATAAGTTGCATTTCTGTAAACAATAAACGAGATAGGATTTATAAACACAGAACGTTAAATATAACATTCTTTGACTGTATCACGATTTTATATATTGAATATTTTCTTTAAAGAATTCACGTCTATGAATTATTAACGAGCGATGCAGAATCCGGATTTCTGATCATCACTGAAGATCCGAATTGCTTCCAGGTATGATCTGTACTTCGTTCTTTTGGGGGTTTATGACCGACTCGTTCGGTCGTAAGAAGATAATGAGTTACGGTTACATGTGCACCGGAGTTTTGAGCCTGGCTGAGTCCTTCGCGCATACCTCCTGGCTTTTGATCTCTTTAAAGTTTGTCGAGGGTCTGCTGTAAGTTGGTACGAAGACGTTGCTCGAACAATTTCAATGACACACCCTAAAATTTATAGCATATCCGGACCGTACGCGGCTCTGATGTCTTACCTGGCGGAAGTACACAACGAGACCCATCGATCTAGAACGTACATGTGGCTGGGAGCATTTTTCTCACTCGGGAACATTTCTCTCCCCTGTGAGTCTTTCTCCATCGATTGTTAAACCTAGTGCTCATTTTATTACTTTAACTCATACGTAACACGTATTTCTTTATATTATATCATTTCTTGATCTTATCATATTCATTTGATTTCATTACACGTCCCTTCAGTTTACTTTTGTTCGCGTTCGTCCGAATGAAACCGCGGAATCGGTTGGTTCCAGGTATCGCATGGTTGATCTTACCACAGAAGTGGACTATCACCCTCATCAGCGGAACTATGGAGATCAGTTCGTGGCGGGTGTTTCTAGCAGTCTGCACGCTGCCAGAGTTCCTTGCCTGTATGGCGATGTTCTCGTTCCCCGAAAGCCCGCGCTTTCTTCTGCTGAAGGGCAGAAGAGACGAGGCTCTGAATGTGTTCAAAAAGATATACTCGGTCAATACCGGCAAGGATCCAGACACCTATCCGGTGAGTTATTTTCCATGAAACACGCGGTCCATCGTTTTTTATCTTATCGATGGAAAGGGGTGTGTTATTTTCATTGCCAGCTTAACGTGTTTTCTCGGATAGCGGTATTAATATATGGACCTTTGTTCCATTCGTAACTTCGCATAGATAGTATTTCGCGATTTGACAACGGCTCACTTTCGTTGACACGGGTCTATTGATCGATGGAATGTTCCTAAAATTCTATCAATATTTAAGATGCTTACTCCCATCTGATGTTTAATGAAACTTTATTGTTGTATATTTTGTGATTCATCTGCTGGTTTCGCATGTGGGATCAATGATAATCTCTGCTTGCAGATAAAGGATCTCGAAGATGAGGATTCTTTCGAATCGTCGAGCGATAATTTGTCGGACAAATTTCGTTCCTGTTGGCAACAAGTCAAGCCCTTGTTCGTCCCACCAAACATCTTAAGACTTATTACAATAAGTTTGATTCAAGTCGGCGCCACGATAGGGTCAGATTAATCTCATATTACTAAATGTATTATTATTATTGTTGATTTTATTTCTATAATTTCCGATTAATTTACTTAGCTAACACTGACACTTGCAAAATCTGCCTATTTAATTTTATTAAATCGTTTCGCTGAGTTCGATTGAATTTCGTGTTCGTAGATCGAACTCGATCAGACTGTGGATGCCGCAGTTGTTCACGATGATGGAACAGTTCAAGAAGGAATACGTGGACGACGAACATTTCGACTCGCAGCCGCGCTTCTGTTACATGTTAGGCCAACGAAAAGATAATGGGAGTTCCTCAAATAGCTTCGTAAACGAAACTCTAAGCATTGCTGACAATTGCATACCGGTATTGAAACATTTAAAATTATAGTTTTATCTTTTCAGAAGGATCAGAAAATCATTTCCATCGTTATCTTAAGTACCGTATAAGACAACGTCCCTGCACTTTATTTACGATCGCGATTTCTTGAAATCATCATACATTATGCATTCTTTGAAATGATCATTAAGAGCTCTGCTTCAAATAACAGTTTATAAACGCGACGCGTTTTCTCGTTTTTCTAAATCTACACTAAATCATAGATTAAGAATCTCTGGTATATTTTTGTGTATTTCGTTTCAGGCGGAGTTTAACTCGAAAGTGTTTATCAATTCCATCGTTATCGCGATTACCGGAGTTGTAGGATACACTTTAGCGGGTTCTCTTATCACCGTGATAGGAAAAAGAAAACTTATAGGTATTGAAACTCACAAGAATTCTTACGGTACTGAAAATTTTGAAACGTGACGATCTACTTTTTATTATCTTCAGCGACCTGCTTCGTGGTAGCAGCTGCTTGCTGTGCTTCGCTCTACTGGGCAGAAACCACGAACAGTATCCTCGCGTTATGTTCGGTTTTCGTTGCGATGGCCAGCATAGGCGGTGCCTGTGTTGTGAACGTTATCGTTGACAATTTCCCTACATGTTTGAGGTACACAGTTTTGAAATAAATTTTAGAAAATTGTTTCCGTCACCGATTTAATCGATTTGATTCAGGACGATGGCTGTGAGCTTAACTATGACGATCGGGAGAGTCGGAGCAGTTGCAGGCAATTTGCTATTTCCAATTTTATTCGATTTGTCCTGCTTGGGCCCTTTCATCATGATCGGCACTGCTTCTCTAGGTAAAATTTCAATAAATACTGCACAATATTTTCCTCTTAACAAATTCAGCTTAAACTTCAATACTTTTTAGTTTTAATTTTTACTCAAGACTTTTTATACAAAAGTTGTCCTTT